>NC_083588.1:28683206-28690706 GCF_027579695.1 Neoarius graeffei
GTTAATGTTGATGTACCATCCTGGGCTCCACGAGCGATTCTCTGATCTTCTGTAATTGGTCCTATTGTAGAACTGAGACTGAACCTGAAACCTATAACCACGTATCCTCACCAGACAGGGGTTACAGTGAGTAAAGTGGCGAGCCAGCCAGGAGCCCAGTAGGTGACATCAATATTGCTCTGTTTCAACATGGATGTTATCCAGAAGCATAGTGTTAAAATACCCAATGCAGTCATTGTTGATGGGATAACCGGATTAGCCCAAGATGAAGAAGTGATTGACTTCCTTAAGAAGTATGGTGCCATCCAGCGCACTGTTTTGATTGATGATGCATCTTCTGATTTTCACAAAAACCTGGTCGTCGAGTTCTCGAGTGGCTCAGCTGTAGAAAGTTTGGAGCCACTCTTACCATACAGATACATGTTAAAGAGTGATCCCAATGTTGTGTATGATGTTCAGGCCTTAAGTAGTGTTTACACTTCCAGGCTAGGTGCCAGTGTCACCAAAACTTACCTGACAGAGCTAAAAGAGCTGGCAAAGCTAAGCAGCAAAGACTACGAGGCAGTCTTAAAAGAAATGATGATGCAGATCAGTAGTGATATTGAGAGCATGCATCCTGCAGATGAACCATCGCTTTTAGCACTTAGTGAGACCCCTGTGGGATCTCCACGACCCACCAGTTTTCCAGGTCTCCCTCAGAATGGCAACGATGTAACCGTCGCTACATCGGCACCAGTTACCGATGAAAGACAAGTCCCATCCCTTTCAGTGAGTGATGTTAATCCACCCGAGATTCAGAAAGTCGTGGTTGAACACATTGTGAGGAGGGAAGACACAAGCCTTTTCTCATCGTCCCCTGTCCGACTTCGCTCTTTTTCCGGGAAAACTCCTAGGCCTAATAGCGAAGTAGATTATGACACTTGGCGTTCGCACATTGAACTTCTCTCGAACGATCCCAGCATGTCTCCTCTTCAAGTCTCACGCAGGATCCTGGAGAGTTTGCTTTCACCTGCAGCAGACGTGGTTAAAGGTCTATGCTCCAATTCACTGCCTTCCGCTTACTTGCAACTGCTAGATTCTGCTTTCGGAGTAGTCGAGGATGGCGAAGAGCTGTTTGTTCAATTTATGAATACTCTCCAGGACCCTGGTGAGAAGCCGTCGTCTTACCTGCAGCGGTTGCAGCTCGCGCTTAACCAGGCTGTTAAGAGAGGGGGGGGTTGCACTGGAGGAAGTAGGTAAACGCCTCCTTAAACAGTTTTGTAGAGGGTGCTGGGACTCTGCTCTGCTCTCTAGTTTACAACTGGAGCAGAAGAAAGATTCTCCGCCTTCATTCTCAGAGCTCCTGCTAATGCTACATACTGAGGAGGACAAACAGGCTACCAAGGCTAGTCGCATGAGGAAGCATGTAGGTCCCACAAAGCACAGGGTGCAGCTTCAGTCACAGAGTAGCTGTATTTCAGAGCCAACAGGGAGCCCAGAGACCAATCTTAGTAGTATTGATGATCTCAGAAAGCAGGTAGCTAGCCTCCAGAGTCAGCTAACCACCTTAATGACTCAGAAGTCCCAAGGGTTCGGTGACAGGGGTGCTACAGGGAACATACAAGGTAAGGTGTCAGTATCACGCAGTTCCAGACCAGACATGGCAAAGCAACCAAGAAAGAACTACACAAACAAACCCAGACCTTGGTATTGCTTCAACTGCGGGGAGGACGGACACATATCGCCATTTTGTACCAATGACTCGAACCCGACTTTAGTGACTGAAAAGAGGAGACTGTTAGAAGAGAGACAGCGTGTGTGGGAACAACAGAACAACCCTAACTTACCTTTAAACTAGGCTCAGTCCCTGTTGTGGAGCAGACAGGGGCTGAAGAGAAGCAGCCACGCTCCTCAAAGAAGCACAAGGTTCAGATATGCACCACATCAGGACACTCCAAAAGGGGCCACTCTTTTAAGCTTCCTTCTGGATTGGTAGGTACCAGAAGTATAGCTGAAGTAACCATCAATGGTAAGTTGAAAGTTAACTATTTACTTGACACGGGTTCACAGGTCACCACCGTTCCCCATTCGTTTTATAAACAGCACTTGGCTGAGCAAGAGATTAAACCCTTGCACGATCTCCTTGAGGTAGAGGGAGCAAACGGACAGTCCGTACCCTACCTTGGTTACATTGAAATGACAGTTGTTTTTCCACAGGCTTTCCTTGGCGTATCGAACGAGATACCTACCCTTGCTTTGGTTGTGCCCGATGTCCGGGCCAACTCCCAGTCTCTTGTCCTGATAGGTACCAATACCATGGATGTCCTGTATGACATGTACTCTGACGGAGAGTCAACCAGCTATCAGTCAACCCATTATGGCTATCAAGCTGTGATCAAGGTCCTTGAGCTCCGACACAGACAGGCTACCGATAGCCATGGCATGGTGAAACTACAAGGCAAAAACCCAGAGGTCATTCCGGCTGGAGGGACCATTGTCCTAGAGGGTATCGCTGTAGCTAGCAACTTCCAGAGTGAGAAGACTGTTGTCATTGAGCACTCATCTTCATCTTCCTTGCCTGGCGGGTTAATAGTGCAAACTTGCTTGGTTGACCTTCCCAACCAGCGATCCTTTAAGTTGCCAGTCATTGTGAGTAATGTGTCGGAACATGATGTTGTTGTCCCTGCTGGGTGTAAACTTGCAGACATCAGTACTTACCAGAGTATCTTGTCCCAACAGCACAGTGTAAATGCACCAACTGATGCCGAGTCACCTCAGAAGTCGAATTTGCATTTCAACTTTGGGGAATCCCCAATCCCACCTGAGTGGAAGGAGCGGATCGTCCAGCAGCTCCATAGCATACCGGAAGTGTTTGCGCAACATGACTTGGATTTCGGGCGAACAGATAAAGTGGCACACCGCATTAAGCTCTCAGATGAGACGCCTTTTAAGCAGCGGCCTCGGCCTATTCATCCAGCTGACGTTGACGCTGTTCGTAAGCATATCCAAGAACTTCTGGATGCTGGAGTAATTCGAGAATCAGAGTCACCCTTTTCATCCCCAATCGTGGTGGTCAGAAAAAAGGATGGGACTGTCAGACTCTGCATTGACTACCGCAAGCTCAACCTGCAGACGACCAAGGATGCGTACGCGCTTCCTAAGCTTGAAGACACCTTCTCTGCGCTTTCAGGTTCCCAGTGGTTTTCCGTGCTGGACTTGAAGTCTGGTTATTACCAGATTGAAGTTGAAGAGATGGACAAACCCAAGACAGCATTCTTATGCCCCCTTGGGTTTTGGGAATTTAACCGGATGCCGCAGGGCGTGACCAATGCACCAGGTACCTTTTAAAGGTTAATGGAAAAATGCATGGGTGACATGCACCTGAGAGAAGTCTTGGTCTTCTTGGACGATCTGATCATCTTCTCAAACACCTTGGAGGAGCATGAAGCCAGCCTCATGAAGGTTCTTGGGCGCCTTAAGGAGTTTGGCCTGAAGCTGTCACCTGGGAAGTGTTTTTTTTTCCAGACGTCTGTCAAGTATCTTGGACATGTCGTCTCCAGGAACGGGGTTGAGACTGACCCAGAGAAAATCACTTCTCTCAAAACTTGGCCAGTCCCCCAGAACCTGCGAGAATTGAGGTCATTCTTGGGATTTGCTGGGTACTACAGGAGGTTTGTGAAAGGGTACTCTAACATCGTGAAGCCTCTGCACGGCCTAACATCTGGTTACCCGCCCCTGCGCAAGAAATCCAACTTGAAGCAGACAACCGATCAGGCTTACCACAACCCAAAGGAACCCTTTGCAGGTCGGTGGACACCTGCTTGTCAGCAGGCGTTTGAGCAGGTCATTGAAGCACTCACCACTGCTCCTGTCTTGGGCTTTGCAGATCCTCAGAAGCCGTACGTGCTTCACACTGATGCCAGCACCAGCGGCCTTGGTGCCGTTCTTTATCAAGAACAGGAAGGTCAGCTTCGTGTCATAGCATATGCGAGCAGAGGGCTATCACGGAGCGAGAGCAGATACCCAGCTCATAAGCTGGAATTCTTGGCACTTAAGTGGTCAGTCGCTGAAAAATTCTGTGACTATCTTTATGGCAATCATTTCACCGTGGTTACTGACAGTAACCCATTGACATATATTTTAACCACTGCAAAACTTGATGCAACAAGTTACAGATGGTTGGCAACATTGTCTACCTTTTCATTCAAGCTTGTGTACAGACCGGGCAAACAAAACTCAGATGCCGACGGACTCTCTCGCAGACCCCATGGCGAACCGACAGACGATTACAAGTCGCAGAAAGAGAGGGAGCGGATTTGTCAGTTCACCAGAGATCATCTCTCTGACCCGGACAACATCAACGCAGTTGATCAAGCTGTTGTTACAGCTATTTGTGAGAGGCAGTTTGTCTACAGTGACAACTTTGACGTCCATGATGGCGCTGCTTTAGTTGAGACTCTTACCACCTCCACGAGAGCTGTACCTGAAATCTACAGCAAGGAGAATCAGTTTGGAGGGTTGCCTGCCATCCCTCACTTGACTGAGGCCGAGTTGGCAAGTAAACAAAGGATAGATCAATAAAACCTGACCTTGATCCCTGTCAGCTGTCCAATTATCGGCCAATATCAAACCTCCCCTTTATCTCCAAGATCCTTGAAAAAGCTGTGGCACAGCAGTTATGCTCATATTTACATAGGAATAACATCCATGAAATGTATCAGTCAGGATTTAGACCTCATCATAGCACAGAGACAGCACTGGTTAAAGTAGTAAACGACCTACTGTTGGCATCTGATCAGGGCTGTCTCTCGCTACTTGTGTTGCTTGACCTTAGTGCAGCATTTGATACCATTGATCATTCCATTCTTCTGGATAGACTAGAAAATGTTGTGGGAGTTAAGGGAACGGCCCTCTCCTGGCTCAGGTCTTATCTAACTGATCGTTATCAGTATGTTGATATAAATGGTGATATTTCTAGACATACCGAGGTAAAGTTTGGTGTTCCACAAGGTTCTGTCTTGGGTCCACTGCTTTTTTCTCTATATATGTTACCTCTGGGCGATATTATTCGTAAACATTGTATTAGTTTCCACTGTTATGCTGATGACACACAGTTGTATGTCTCTGCAAAACCTGATGAGAGACACCAGCTTAATAAAATTGAGGAATGTGTTAAGGACATTAGACACTGGATGCTTATGAATTTCCTTCTGCTTGGCTCTGACAAGACTGAAGTACTTGTGCTAGGACCACATACAGCTAGAAGTAAGTTTTCTGATTACACAGTAACTCTGGATGGCCTTTCTGTTTCTTCACGTGCAGCAGTAAAAGACCTTGGAGTGATTATTGACCCCAGTCTTTCATTCGAAACTCACATTGATAACATCACCCGGATAGCTTTCTTTCATCTCAGAAATATTGCAAAGATAAGAAATTTAATGTCATTGCATGATGCAGAAAAACTAGTCCATGCTTTCGTTACCTCCAGGTTGGATTATTGTAATGCCTTACTGTCTGGATGTTCCAATAAGTGCATAAACGAGCTCCAGTTAGTTCAAAATGCCACAGCAAGAGTCCTTACTAGAACTAGAAAATATGACCACATCACGCCTGTCTTATCCACACTGCATTGGCTCCCAATCAAATTTCGTATTGATTATAAAATACTACTATTGACCTTTAAAGCACTAAATGGTCTCGCACCACAGTACCTGAGTGAACTTCTGCTCCTCTATGACCCGCCACGCCTACTTAGATCAAAAGGTGCAGGCTATCTGCTGGTACCTCGTATAGTGAAGGCTACATCAGGGGGCAGAGCCTTTTCTTACAAAGCCCCACTGTTATGGAACAGCCTTCCAAGTAATGTTCGGGAATCAGACACAGTCTCAGCATTTAAGTCTAGGCTGAAAACATATCTGTTTAGTCAAGCCTTTTGTTAATGGTGTTTATGAGGTAAAGGAGTAGATCTGGAGGGTCCTCAGGCATAGAGTGTTTTGGTAAACTGGGATGTATGGATGCTGTCAGTCCCCACTCGCTTGCTCACTCGAGTTTGTTGACGGTGTAGTGGCTGGCTGCTTTATGTCCCGGGGCTCCCTCATGCCTGTGTTACCTTCTGGCTCTCTCCTTTTAGTTATGCTGTCATAGTTAGTTGCCGGAGTCCCTGCTTGTACTCGGTGCAATATGTATACTGTTCCTACTTATTCAGGTGACATTGGGCATACCTAACCACCTGTGTTTTCTTTCTCTCCCCCCCACCCCAAATCTGTCCCTCTGAGTTACATGGAGTCAACAGGAAATCTTTTGGTGGAGACGGTGGGGACCTCGACTGGCTATCGTAGCCTGCAGGGAATCGGCCGTCAGACATTCTGTCGCATGTCCCAGACCCGGTGAAATGTAACTGAATTGTCTTGGCCAGGCCTAAGGGTCCCCTCTGCATCTCATCATTGCTGAGGAGTGTGCTCCCATCACCCAATCAAGCATCCAGCCAGAGCAGTCATGATATATTTTTTACCATATTAACATGCCATTGTGTGTTATGCCTGATGTAAAGACTCTCGTCTCTGCGAGCCTACCACACAGATTTAATACTTGTCATTTTTAGGGCATACCTAACAACGTGTTTTCTTTCTCTCTCTCTCTCTCCCCCCATCTGTCCCTCTGAGTTACATGTTGATCCTGGGATTGAGATGCTGGCCTCTTCTGCCCCTCGGACCTGCTTGATCCATCCTGGTGCCCTGTGTCTGGTCGGAGTTTTATCGCCCCACTCCTGTGAAGGACGGCCCCATGAGGACAGTTGAGGGTTATACCTGTTAAAACTGTTAATATTATAGTCAGGCTGTCTGTTGTTGCCCAAATGAGGATGGGTTCCTTTTTGAGTCTGGTTCCTCTCGAGGTTTCTTCCTCATGTCGTCTGAGGGAGTTTTTCCTTGCCACCGTCGCCACAGGCTTGCTCATGGGGGATAGATTAGGGATAAAATTAGCTCATGTTTTAAGTCGTTCAAATTCTGTAAAGCTGCTTTGCGACAATGTTTGTTAAAAGCGCTGTACAAATAAACTTGATTTGATTTTGATTTGATCAGTGTTTAAAACATGTCATTTACCAACTTGAGTGTGGGGAGAAGCCACCCCCCACGCTACGGAAGGAACTCCCGGAGCTTCCGCTCTTGTTGAGAGAGATACCGCGTTTTGAGCTCCTTGGAAATGTGCTGTACCGGAGGAGACAGGTTGGCGTTGAGACGTCTTACCAGCTGGTCTTACCGGCTGAGCTTCGTGACATGGTCTTGACAAGCTTACATGATCACATGGGACACATGGGGGCGGATCGCACCTTAGATCTTGTAAGAACGAGGTTCTTTTGGCCTAAAATGGCTTTAGATGTTGAAAAGAAGGTGAAAACGTGTGGCAGATGTGTGCACCGAAAGGCATTGCCTGAGAAAGCAGCGCCGTTAGTCAATATCAACACTACGAGGCCTCTTGAGTTACTTTGCATGGATTTTCTCTCTTTGGAACCCGACAGCAGTG
>NC_083588.1:28700706-28750706 GCF_027579695.1 Neoarius graeffei
CAGTAAAACAACTTATCCCATGGCTTCTCATCTTCGCTCTAACTTGATGCTAAAGGTATAAAATCTCTTATTTGTCGCATCATGCACTATTTTGGGCGTCAGCCATGCTGTGATGGTGGGCATGTTTCTACAAGACTTATTCCCCATACATTTATTAGATATTAAAGGAAAAATCCACCATAAATGGCACTGACTTATATGTTTTGTTTTTTTTTGTGCGCGCGCATGTGTGTGTGTGTGTGTGTAGTTTGAGGTTTGTTTTTGTTCGAGTGTTTTTGTCCGCCGGTTGTGGTGTAGCTCTGGACCCAGTTTTGGGCGTCGGTTCCCTTCAGGCCTTGGTTCACTGTGGGTGATGCCTGTGCTCCTAGCTATGGACTGCAGTGAGCTCGTTGCTCATTTTAACATTGTGGTTGTCAAGCGCTCTGTGTGCTTTAGTGCTTGGCGTGATGTCCCGAGTGATGTTGCTTGGTGGCGTCGCGACGGCTGTGCAGGCGGTTTGGGACGTACCGGCGCTCTGCACGGCGGTGCTTCTGTGCTCGCTTTGTGGATCCATGGCATGGTGTTCCGAGTGATGTTGCTAGCAGCGTCGCGGCAGCTGTGCTGGCGGTGTGGGACTTGTTTTCGTGCGCCTTTTGGTGGGACTGTGGCTGCTACACCATTGGAATGACATCCTGGCCTCTATTTGGTGGACTTTTTTTTTTTTTATTCCCTATAATTGTAAAGTGACCCTGGGCTTTGAGAAAGGCACTATATACATTTAAATTATTATTATTATTTCAAGAGCTTTCCCTTGCTTCATCTCTGCCTAAAGTATCAGATGCAGCAGCACATCAGACAGACAATCTGCCCTGCTCTCTCACCTCATCTGTACACTCTGCTCAAAAAGATTGTGGTCTAAAGCTTGTGGTCAGACATAGTATGTTTTGGTAAACTGGGATGTATGGATGCTGTCAGTCCCCACTCACTTGCTCAATCGAATTTGTTGACGGTGTAGTGGCTGGCTGCTTTATGTCCTGGGGCTCCCTCATGCCTGTGTTACCTTCTGGCTCTCCCCTTTTAGTTATGCTGTCATAGTTAGTTGCCGGAGTCCCTGCTTGTACTCGGTGCAATATGTATACTGTTCCTACTTATTCAGGTGACATTGGGCATACCTAACAACCTGTGTTTTCTCTCTCTTCTCCTCCCCCCAAATCTGTCCCTCTGAGTTACACGCCGGTCCTGGGATTGAGATGCTGGCCTCTTCTGCTCCTCGGACCTGCCTGGTCCATCCTGGTGCCCTTTGTCTGGTTGGAGTCTCATCACATCGCTCCTGTGGAGGGCAGTCCCATGTGGACAGTTGGGGGTCGCGCCTGGAGGACGCTCTGGACTCTTACAGTGGTGTTTTTGTGGCTGGGGACTGCAGTTGACTTGCTGACTTTGGGACTGCGGTTGTCGTGAACGGTTTTGCACTCGAGTTTCCGTTGGTGGGGGTTTATAGCATCAACGAAGCTGACTTTGTTAGGACTGTTAATGTTATAGTCATGTTGTCCGTTGTCGCCCGGATGGGTTCCCTTTTGAGTCTGGTTCCTCTCGAGGTTTCTTCCTCATGTCGTCTGAGGGAGTTTTTCCTTGCCACCGTCGCCACAAGCGTGCTCGTTGGGGATAAAATTAGCTCATATTTTAAGTCGTTCAAATTCTGTAAAGCTGCTGCTTTGCGACAATGTTTATTGTTAAAAGCGCTATACAAATAAACTTGACTTGACTTAAAGCTTCACCTTCCATGCTAATACAGTCATCAACACTGTCATGCTGGATATCTAATAACCAACTAGCCGAGCCAAGTTGGTTGTCGGCCACGCCCCCTAACTCAGTGTAGCTGCGTCGTATAGCGGCGTTGCGTTCTGGAAATTACAGTTCTGCTTCTGCTGTCTCCATTACTCCCATGTTAAATTTCTCCTTTATATGATGTTGAACATGAGCTTATTTTCATGCTCGCCAATTTTTAGCTGTTTTAGGAGTTTGCAGAAGCAAACAGCAAAATGCAACTGGTATTATTTATTTTGGAGTGATATTTAAGTCATGATCCCCTGTGATGTCCATAATGTCATGGGCATTAACAAAATATACAGCATCAATCAACAAATTAACACCAGAATTGTTAAACACATCACAAATACTGTAAAATAACTAGCCATGTAAAGATATTGTGTGAAAAACTGCGATATGAATGAGATTTTGAATTGATTAAATGAAAAATGAAATCACAATTGAATGAATCATCAGGCTGTGTAAGCTTCGTGTTTCCTCGCTATAACTGCATTGTTTAGTCAGCAGAGGGCGCAATAACAACAAAAAGGAAAAATGGTGGGAAAGAGCTGTTGTGCTTGACCATACAAACAGATTTAACAAGACATCTGAACTTTGTTTAGAGTGCCACAAGCTCAAGAAAAGAGAAGCAAGCAGAGGTAGTACAAATGTCCATAAATGTTTATTAAGAAAAGGTCTATTTGTTATTAATGGTTTTCATTTGTAAAAGGATTTTTTTTTTAGTTAATAGGCTACATTTCACTCCAACCTTTCCAAATATGTATATATTGTTGGTTATTAAGAAAATGAAACAAAAGGGGTTGTTCCCCGTTTTTAAATTTAACAAAATTAATATTTAAGTTGATAAAGAACACGAAAATAAATGTTGCATTTTTTGGTAATAAAATTTATTTTTTTAATATAAATCTCGTGAATCAAATTGTGAATTGGGTGAATGAGTACATGCTTAAAAGTAACTAATGTAGCCTAGGTCAAGCTTTTTTCTTCAACCAGCCTTCACCGTAACGTAGTGTTTAATACAGAAGAGTAAATATTTAGAAATTTTAACAGAAGACTTGAAATTCGATGAGACAATTCTCTCACAAACGTAAGTTCAATGTATCTATAGCTATTAAAAATATTACAAAAAGTCAGCTGAAAGTAACACTCTTATGAAACAACATGAGTAAATTGTTTCATTTGATTCATCACTGCAAATAAAAACACTGTCTGGATTTTTGCTGCAGGAATACATGTGCTTTTCATTCAGTGTTCTAAATCAGAAACTTAATGAGCAACGTGCTCATAAACAAGTGCAGTGAGGTGGACAGCATATCTGGGCCAAGAGTAAGCAGTTGCATTTGCTTAATTTCTGAGTCTATATCATTGTGTTTGAAATTTTCATGTGAATTCACACACTAGATTCCCATCACTTCTCGAGTGAAGGATTTGAGGGAGGGAAAAACCCTGCTTTTAAAAAAAGTAAGAAGGTTTAAAAAAAAGAAAAATGTGCATGTAGGAGTACTAGTTTGAGCTCACCTTCAGTTCCGTATGCTTTATCAGTGGCGTTTTTAAGCAGTTCTTTAACTACACTAGAATGCTTCTTGCCATCCCAGGCTGCGGCAGCAAGACAAGACTCTCTCCCAGATGCCTGCTCTGAATCAGCAGCGTCTCTACTGCACTTATAACCATCCTGAACCTGGCTGTCCCACACCACCACTGCAGCTGAGACAGTAAGATAAATAGCATTAGTATATGAAAATAGTACAAGTACACTGCAACCCCACTATAACAAACTCTTACTGTGAACTTTTGCATTTAACAAACTAAGTTTGTGTCCCCCGCCTATAATGACATGTTGGAATCCTTTATTTAAAAAAAAAAGCCCTATTAGGGCTAATTACTATGCACTTGTTCCTGAGTAAAGTGCTATCATGGCCAAGCATACATGCTGTACCTGGTGTCTCGCGTTACAAAGCCTTGTATCTGTGTTTCGCTTTTCTGGTTTTGACTTCGTCTTTGCCTCCGCCATTCTGTTTGTCCCTTACTTGACCACTGCCTGTTTCACGACCCTGCCTTTGCCTTACGTTTTTGAACTGTTTACCTGCCTGTCTGTAAATAAACACTCTTCTTGCAATTACAGCTATCATTCGCCTGCTTACACGACACACTGAGCCATGCATTCCTCTTCCCACCAGAAACAAACAATAAGTAATCAAGTTGGTATTACGTGTGTGTGTTAACGCCATAAAACAAAGGCTTAACAAGCCTCACTTAGGCGTTGATTGCCAACAATTATCAACAACGGTGATCAAAGGATCGATAAAAGGACAAAATAACTGCTAAAATTAACACCTAGTTAAAGTGTACTGGTGGTGTTTTTATACCCTCCCCGTCCAGCCCCATGGTGAAACAAATGACATCAGCGATTTGCAACACGTGAATGAATGGTGAAGATTTAGGTGGTGTTTACATTAGACCGTATCAGCGGATCATCAGATTAACGTTTTTAAAACGATTCGCGTGCACACAGCAACGCCAATACACGATTCGCGTGCACACAGCAACGCCAATACACGGATACGCTAATCACATGACTAATTAGACGGCACGCAAGTTGAAATGTGTCAGTGCGGCTCAGCGCTTCCTCCTCAGCCTGAACAGCGAGTGCCCTCTGGAGGGTGCGCACTCCAGCCCTGCGCAGCTCACAGAGCGCGCGAGTGAAGCGCACGAGCAGTGATTCGGGACTGAGCCGCCGTGTGTGTGATCCCAGTGCATATCGGGCATGCGCAAGTCACTCACCACTTGCAAGTGGAAGGATGGCAAGCCTAAAGACAATCATAACTACACAATGGGCAGTATTTGCATCTTACCATGAACAACATTAAGAATGACAAAGCAAAGCATTATATTCATACTTTTATACTCTTTAATGAAAAACAAAAAGGTGATACAAGGCGGAAACAATAGCAGGAAGTGAAGTCCGCGCCGTTTTTCAGCAGTCGCTTCACATGACCAACGTGGCATGAACAACGCCAGCGAATCAGGAAGGTGGATGTCACAGTGACGTTGTCCAATGACGACGTCAGCTAGAGCTCAGCACTGCGTTTCCTCGTATCTCAATGTTTACACAGCACCAGATCAGATATGAACTGGGTTGAATACGTGGGCCCTGGCGGATTCAAGTTGTTCCGCCTGTGGAGTCGTTTCCCGGCGTTTTAATGTGAACGGACAATGCATCCGCGACGAAAACAAGACGGATACGGTCTAATGTAAACACCACCTTAGAAAGCATAGCAAGTCAGTGGGTGGACATTGACAACGATACACCATTAAACCACCATCATTTCCATAACAGACAAAGAAATCAGCAGCTCAGTTTGTGATCCTTTAATTCGGTCAATAAAATGATGGTGAATTAGAAGGTGAAATTTATGATGAGACTGTGCCTAAATTTTCACATATAACATGAGTGTTTGGTGTGAGAAGTGGGTCTATTTCAGTATTATGAACTTTTAGGTATAACAAACTATTTGGACATCCCCCAACAAGTTCGTTATAGCGGGGTTGCAGTGTACAGTGGTGTTTGAAAGTTTGTGAACCCTTTACAATTTTCTATATTTCTGCATAAATATGACCTAAATCAGTGGTCCCCAAATGGCGGCCCATGGGCCAGATCCGGCCCGGGCACGGCAAATTTTTGGCCCGCCACGTCATATCTGAACAAAGGTAAACAGCGCCATCTATGGCCATGCATGATTAGCGATCTCCCCACTTAAGTGGGAGACATCTCCGCTAGTCATCAAGAGTGAGTGAAATCTTATCTAAGCTTATGACAGTCGTGACAACAGACCATGGCAAGTACAAAAAAAACGTAAAAGTTGATAGCAAAAATCGTCAGCTTAAACCCAACTGGATGGATCAGTTTTGTTTTATTTTACCTGAGCATCCAAATGCTAAGCCAACATGCCTGATATGCATGCAGACTGTAGCAAGGCTGACAATATCAAGAGGCACTTCACTACTATGCATGCCGCTAGTTTTAATTCGAATTATCCTGAAAACTCAGATAACCGCAGACAAAAAATAGCCAACATGCATTCCTCATTCAGGCACTCTGTTTTATCATGGAGAAATCTACCGAAGCACAACAAAGGGCTAGCACAGCCTCTTTACGTGTTTCCTGGAATCTTGGGAGAGCAAAGAAACCCTTCACTGATGCTCACTCATATTGTATTGGTAAAACAGTGTGCAGTTGATATGGTTGAAGAGGTTTTATGTCACGACGAGAAAAACAAGCAAAATATTGTGGAGCTACTAAAGCAGGTGCCATTGTCGGCCAACACCACAACAAGAAGAGTGGAAGTTTTAGCCAAGGATTGTTCATCCAGACTAAACACTGATCTGATTAAAACAGAGGCCATGTCACTGGCAATAGACTTCTTGTGACTGAACCGATATGGAACAGCTATCTGTGTTCATCAGATTTTTTTGATGGAAATACATTTCGGGAAGAGCTACTTTGTTTGCTACCTCTGCCTGGGCGCACAACTGGGGAGATCCTATTTGATGAGCTGACACAGTTCTTTGTGAAGACTGGCTTGGATGTGAACAAAGTCGTCGCTGTCGTTACCAATGGAGCCCCATCTATGGTGGGACATCGCAAGGGCTTGGTGAGCAGGCTTTCCTCAATTAACCCAGGGCTTTTGACATTTCATTGTATTATTCACCAATCAGTGCTGTGCGCTAAACTTGACAAGGAAATGAAAGATCATGGATTCGGTGACAAGACTGGTAAATTTTGCTCGGGAGAATTCAAGACTGCAACACCGCATTTTCAGAGCATTGTTGGAGGAAATGTCAGCGGAACACACAGACCTTCTGCTACATAACGATGTTCGCTGGCTTAGCAAAGGCTGTGTGTTGGAGCGGGTGTGTGACCTGCACAATGAGCATGTCTCCTTTCTCTCCAGCCTGAAGAGCCAAAAAGAACACGAATTCCAGGTGTTTTTAAGTGACAAGAAGGCGATGGCATGTTTTTTTTTATTTAATTTTTTTATTTTTTGAGTGACATCATGTCTCATCTGAATCACCTTAACCTTCAATTACAAGGCAAGAATCACACTGTTGCAGACATATACAAGGCTTTAGAAACATTCCAGGCAAAGCTGAGCCTTTTGGAGAGACATTCGCGGGAGAAAGTTGCATTTTCCTCATTTGCGGCAGCACTGTGAGAAGAACGATATGCAGGAGAATCCAGCAATGACGCATTTTGTGATCAATTTGGCAGAAAACTTCAAGGAACGATTTGAAAACTGCCATAAACTGTCACGTGACATCCTTCTCTTTCTGAGACAATCGTTCTGTGTCACCTGATGGCCAGTGGACATCAGAGGCCAAAAAGCTGCTGCCTTCTGTAGATGAACCAATGCTTCAGATGGAGGTCTTGGAAATGAAAACATCTGATGTGCTTAAAGTGCTGATGACACGTTTTTGACATCTTTGGCGATGTTTTATAACATAAAAAGTAATTCCCGATGATCCATATATTAATTCACGAAGGCGCCTATTTTACAAGTTATGATAAAAAACGCAGCTATTTGACGGGGCTGCAGCACCCAGGAGACGAAAGAGGAGGAAGAGCTATATGACGTCAGCGAAAGAACCTTCCTCCTAACTTACCAGTATGTTGTTGATGCGGCAGGTGTTCAGTTTATCATTATTAGTATTTTTATTATACATTTATTTTTATATATATATATATATATATATATATATATATATATATATATGGCAGCAGGGTGGTGTAGTGGTTAGCGCTGTCGCCTCACAGCAAGAAGGTCCGGGTTCGAGCCCCGGGGCCGGCGAGGGCCTTTCTGTGCAGAGTTTGCATGTTCTCCCCGTGTCCGCGTGGGTTTCCTCCGGGTGCTCCGGTTTCCCCCACAGTCCAAAGACATGCAGGTTAGGTTAACTGGTGACTCTAAATTGACCGTAGGTGTGAATGTGAGTGTGAATGGTTGTCTGTGTCTATGTGTCAGCCCTGTGATGACCTGGCGACTTGTCCAGGGTGTACCCCGCCTTTCGCCCGTAGTCAGCTGGGATAGGCTCCAGCTTGCCTGCGACCCTGTAGAAGGATAAAGCGGCTAGAGATAACGAGATGAGATGAGATATATACACTAAGTAACTTTAAAAACGCACATTGATAAAACTTGCTGAATTCATGCTGAGTTTATCTCAAGAAGAAAAGAAATATATCACAATGGAAAAATAACTTCGTTCCGCCCGAATAAGTTCCAAATCTGTGCTCAAATCAGAATTTAAGGGAGTTGTACTCAATAACGTACAATATGACTCAGGTAGTCAATGACATGGACAGGCTTAAATTTTCAAACAAATTTTGCATACACTGTACACACACAATCTTGCCTATAAATACCCAGGGGAAATGATGGGAAAATTGTCATTATTGAAGATGCCACGCCTAAGCCAAAATCAACGTGAACAGGCCATCGGGATGTTGCGTGCCGGAAGTACACAGACAGAGGTCGCCCGGCACTTCGGTGTTCATCATTCAACCATTTCCCGTTTGAGTCAGCGTTACAGACAGACAGGGAGCACCAGGGATCGTCCACGCCCTGGTCAGCCTCGAGTCACGACGCCAGTTCAGGATCAGCACATCAGCAGCACCTCCGTGATGGTGATCATCAGCAGCACTAGCTCACCTCCGTGACAGATTCCTGACACCCTCAGTCACTGCTGCTGAGACCCCTGGACGACACAGACCCAGAATCTCCAGCATGACGGTCCGAACATGGACCAACTGTCACTTTGAATTTTTTTTATTGTGACTTAATTCTTGAGTTTGACAATAAATGTCCTTTATCGATGTTTCAAGATCTGTGTGCATTACATACAATATCAAATTTCAAATATATGCATGGATCTAAAGTGATATCGTGTTGAATTCCATTGTGCGTTTTTAAAGTTACTTAGTGTATATATATATATATATATATATATATATATATATATTATATATATATATATATATATATATATATTATGCCTTCGCGTTGTGTTGCCAGCTTTTGCTCCAAAACCCACAAGGATGGGGTAAGTTTATTCAAGTTTCCCAGAGATCCCGACCTGCATGCGAAGTGGGTGAAGCAAGTCAGGCGCACTCGTGACAAGTGGGAGCCCTCACCAACATCCGTCCTGTGCTCTGAACATTTCGATTTGGATTGTTTTGGCACCCTTCCCAGCTTAAAGGAATCTCTTGGGTGTTCAGTTCAGCACAAACATGTGCCGCTACCATCAGCAGTGCCTACAGTATTCCGGAGGGGGTCTACTAGTAGCTATGCCGGATCCAGCAGTCACCTGGGACAAGGCGACTCCTCCAAAGACAGTCCTCCTGTCAGAACATGTGTTGAGAAACGACATAAGATAAAGGTACGTAGAGCTATAGAGTGCTCCGACATGATGCTAAAAATAGTAACCATGCGGTCTGCGCAGCCATCTTGGAAGTGACTCTCTCCAGAGCGCTCAGAGTACACATCATAGAGTACACATTCATGATAATCATAAATGTAATCATAAAGTCGGCGTGATATCAGTCATGTATTTGCTTGTGAAAGCTTGCAGCTTTCATGTAACTGCCACCTAGCAACGAGAGGCAAAGGGAAAAGAGGGTAGGCTATCATAGATTCTATTCGGAAGAGATCAATACATGATTGCTTGAAAATTAGGTATTTTAACAGTTTGCATCTGTTTTGTGATTATCATGACACTTGTGTGTTATATAGAACTGTACGTCTTATCAGCACATCGAGGATCTTCCACCGGAAGCTTTAGCAAGTACTCGTAGCAACACTACACTTTACCCTTTGCCATACGTTGTTAGGGAACGGTAGCAAGTACCCCGATGACCGACTTCAAGAATATGTAGAAAAAAATTTAGAAATTAGACTTTCCAAAATCATTTGAGCTTAGTGTACTGCATTTACATTTATATTGTAGGTTCTTGCTGATGTTTTTGCGGAGTATGACGCAGCTGCTGAATCAGAAGCTGCAGAGTTTGTATGTACTAGTTGTGAACATTCACATTATTATCAATCTCATTTATTTAAAATCAGATAAAATCATGCCATCATGATCACTGCTTAAAGTACCAGTATTTGGTTATTGAAGAGCTAGCACTAGAGAGTTCACTGGCGTTTTCATGCGCCATTTCCATTGAGTAGAACAGCCAGTGAACCGCAGCGTGTTCTTCCGCTGACGTCACAGCATGGCCGCGAGCCACGGACCCAGTTTTCTTGCGCTGTGCAATTAAAAGTTGGATATTCACGTAACAACAGCTTCTTTTCACGTAATTATAACAGAAATCTAACATGTTTGCCATGTTGTATAGTTTATTTAAGAAATTGCATAGAGTCATGTTCATGTCATCAGCACTTTAAAGCACAACACAAGGAAACAGGGTTGACTGCATTTTGGATCATTGTTGACCAAGATCGATTCAAAAACACCAGATCAGTTGCCATGCTCCTTCTAACAATATTCCCCTCCATATGTGTGTGTGTGTGTGTGTGTGTATATCCTCCTTTTTCTGCAATGAACTGTCTAAAAAACCAAGCAAGAAACAAAGTTTCGGGTACACACCTTGGCCAGTGTTTTGAAGATTGCTACAACTGGATACACACCTGACTTCAGGAAGATGGCCTTGTCCAGTGACTGTCATTTCTCCCACTGATTGGTGAGTGAATCAATTCACACACAGCTCACATAGAAATATTGATATCTTGTCTCATTTGACCGCCCCCTCCCTTCTCTCTCTTTTCAGTGACTGATGTGGCTGATACTGTTGTGTGGAGAGCAGTTTGAACACATTTGTTTTTAGTTTTTTTGCACTCTATCTCTCTTGCTCTCTCTGGTTTAATTGTCCACAGTTTGCCTCTGCTCACCCTTGGCACTTTCATGTGTGGCAGCTGATGATGTTTAAAGTGGGAGGAAGTTGCATTATCCAAATTTGTACAATATTAAGAGTAATAATAAATACTGTTATTTTTTGAACCCGCTGTATACTTTTTTTTGGGGGTGGGGGGGTGGGGGGGGGGTGGATTTGTTGGCCCTCGGCCTCACTTGCTTTACATAATTTGGCCCTTGGGGAAAAATAATTGGGGACCATTGACCTAAATCATCATCAGATTTTCACACAAGTCCAAAAAGTAGCTGGGAAAAAAAAAAAACAGTTAAACAAATGAGACAAATATTATACTTGGTCATTTATTTATTGAGAAAAATGATCCAATATTACATATCTGTGAGTGGCAAAACCATGTCAACCTCTAGGATTAGCGGTTACTTTGAAGGTGAAATTAGTGTCAGGTGTTTTCAATCAATGGGATGACAAGTCAGGTGTGAGTGGGCACCCTGTTTTATTTAAAGAACAGGGATCTATCAAAGTCTGATCTTCACAACACATGTTTGTGGAAGTGTATCATGGCACGAACAAAGGAGATTTCTGAGGATCTCAGAAAAAGCGTTGTTTATGCTCATCAGGCTGGAAAAGGTTACAAAACCATCTCTAAAGAGTTTGGACTCCACCAATCCACAGTCAGACAGAATGTGTACAAATGGAGGAAATTCAAGACCATTCTTACCCTCCCCAGGAGTGGCCGACCAACAAAGATCACTCCAAGAGCAAGGCGTGTAATAGTGGGCGAGGTCACACAGGACCTCAGGGTAACTTCTAAGCAACTGAAGGCCTCTCTCATACTGGCTAATGTTAAGAGTCCACCATCAAGAAAACAGTGAACAACAATGGTGTGCATGGCAGGGTTGCAAGGAGAAAGCCACTGCTCTCCAAAAAGAACATTGTTCCTTGTCTGTAGTTTGCTAAAGATCACATGGACAAGCCAGAAGGCTATTGGAAAAATGTTTTGTGGACGGATGAGACCAAAATAGAACTTTTTGGTTTAAATGAGAAGCGTTATGTTTGGAGAAAGGAAAAACACTGCATTCCAGCATAAGAACCTTATCCCATCTGTGAAACATGGTGGTGGTAGCAGCATCATGGTTTGGGCCCGTTTTGCTGCATCTGGACCAGGACGGCTTGCCATCATTGATGGAACAATGAATTCTGAATTATACCAGTGAATTCTAAAGGAAAATGTCAGGACATCTGTCCATGAACTGAATCTCAAGAGAAGGTGGGTCATGCAGCAAGACAACGACCCTAAGCACAAGTCGTTCTACCAAAGAATGGTTAAAGAAGAATAAAAAGTTATTGTTTTGGAATGGCCAAGTCAAAGTCTTGATCTTAATCCAATCGAAATGTTGTGGAAGGACTTGAAGCGAGCAGTTCATGTGAGGAAACCCACCAACATCCCAGAGTTGAAGCTGTTCTGTATGGAGGAATGGGCTAAAATTCCTCCAAGCCAGTGTGCAGGACTGATCGACAGTTACCGGAAACGTTTAGTTGCAGTTATTGCTGCACAAGGGGGTCACACCAGATACTGAAAGCAAAAGGTTCACATACTTTTGCCACTCACAGGTGTGTAATATTGGATCATTTTCCTCAATAAATAAATGACCAAGTATAATATTTTTGTCTCATTTGTTTAACTAGGTTCTCTTTATCTACTTTTAGGACTTGTGTGAAAATCTGATGTTTTAGGTCATATTTATGCAGAAATATAGAAAATTCTAAAGGGTTCACAAACTTTCAAGCACCACTGTATTTAGTAGATGCACCCTTAATTTAATCGGACATTTCCACTTCAAACAATTATCAGAGGTCTTGTCCCTTTCCATGTTAAAAAAAAAGAAAAAGAAAAATTAGGCATACTGTGAGATTTTAACTATTTACTCGACATTACTAATAAGTAATAAAATTATTAGTTTTAGGAATGAACAAAGGTTTATTCAAATTTGTATCAGTAAAACCCTATTCAGATAACCTAACAAGACAATGCAGGTTGTTTTCTCTAGTGCCATAACCATGTATAAAGTACAAACAAATTGCCATCACCTCTTCCTGACATTTGCCAACCTTCACGATAGCATCATTCATCCCGGAGCTATCAGGGAAAACGGACTAATGCTCTTTGAGGGGTGCAATTAGTTTGTTTACCTTGTCTCTCTGTATCTGCCCAGTCTATAAGGCATAGTTTTTAAATCATGATTATTCTTTGGCAACATGAAACCAATCAATTCTTTAGGCAAAGACAAATGAAACTAATGGATTTGTGGCACATTTTCCAGAAGAAATATGTTCTTGTCTATTTCTCCTGGGACACAGTGCTGGCCTGTATAAGCTACTGAGACCGGGAAACAGTGCCAATTAATGCCAATAACGACATCTAGCTGATAAACTACTATGTTTATGTTTTAATAAAAGAAAGACGACGATAACTAGTAGCTAAATCAGTGACTATAATAAATCCTCCCCCAATCTGACTCATCATACCCAAATGCTCATGTAGACACTATGATTTGCACACCTACATGAGAGGAGATGGTTCTTATTGCAGAAGCACAAGTCCAGGATAGAGCTGGTCCTGATCCAACTCCTCCTATAACCCTAACCCTTGAGACACAGTACAGCACACTGATGAACACTTTTATTGACAGTGGAACCCACAGTTGTCACCACCCTCTGGACTTTTTGGTTTAACTCCACCCAGACAGGAGGAGTTTGATCAGGTCAGACTCCACCTTCTGGACTTTTGGCTCTGCATTAAGAGGTACTTGGCATTACAGACAAGGGATATAGAAATTGTCACCCCTGAGGCTTACTTTAACTGCATATCAATACTTTAATTAAAAAATAAATAAATAAAAAAGCACTAATGCCTTTATATTCCACAAGTTCACATAAAAACAAGTGAATGCAGACACAGTGCTATATTTGTGGGAGCTGTATATAAAGCTGCCATCGGTACCTATGCTGGGTTTCCAGGTCTTCTCCAGCACCACATGGTCGGTCTGACCAAGTGGCTCATCTGCAGCATTGTCCCCATGAGCCTCTCTCTGGTGTGCTTCTCTTTTCCTCTTCTTAGCTTTTTTCTTTGAGACACTCAAATCTAGCGACTCGGTGTCTATATGCATCATCTCAGTCTTTCTATAAAGGAGCAAAAAATTGTTGTATCAAGCAAATGTATTACGTTGGTTAAGGAAATAAATGAGTTCGGAATTGCTGTACTGAAAGTACTGAAAACCACCAACCTTTCGGAAGTCTCATGCTTGATGTTCTCCTTCAACTTCTCTTTGTGCTTCTTCTTTTTCGTTTTAATCGTGGAGTCATGATGGTTCTGTGGAGTCTCACACAACATTAGCTGAATTTGTTTTTGGGTCAGAGACAGTTTTTGCTCTGTGGTCAGCTGTGATTGCTGTTTTGGCTTTTCTGAACTTGCATCTGGGTTTATTCTCCACATCTCTCCAAGGCACCAGTCTTCATCCTGACCTGATGGCACGTCTTCTCTCTGAACCTTTATGCTGTTTGGCTCCTCCTCTCTTTTCCTTTTCTTGCACTTTACATCTCTCATTTCGGCTATGAGCTCAGGCATGTCCTGCTCCGTTTTGGCAGGAAGCTCAGCAGTGGGGTTTTCCATTTCAGAATGGCGCCACTTCTTTTTCTTCTTCTTCCTCTTTAACGTTGGACTTGCGAGTCCATCTGCAAATGCTGTAACTGATTTGGTTGTTTTCTGGCTTTGGATTGGTCTGCAGTTGCTAGCAGGGCAGGGGTGAAGCCTGCTAACTGGTGAAGAAAGTGTGGGATTCGTCAAGGAGGAGGAGGAGGAAGAGGAGAACAAGGGTTCCTTAACCAGGCTTGCATTTTTAAAGAGATGAGGTACATACTGAGGCTGCTTGGTAGAATGGAGTGAAATCCTGGGAGAAGATAAATAACCACAATAACATGGTGAGAAAAAGCATCACGTTCATCAAATGTTTCACCGAAAAAAAAAAACCTAACATACTATAGACATGAAATCTAGCTACATTGGGATACAACATTGCATCTGTATATATTTTATCCAAACATCAGTGTGTGATAGAGGAGCTTTGATCAAATTGGTTTCAAACAGCAACTGAGGTAAATAAAAGAATACAGAAGAAAAAAAATTTTTTGAGAGACCATGTACACATAAATGTAGACTATACAGGGGACTGTACGAAGAACGCTTACAACAACCATTCCAGGGTTGTTCCAAAATAAAGTGGTGAAAAGCAGCTCATTATAACTCAACACATTAACTGTGGTTAACTGGGATTCTCTGTGGTATTATTACTCTGAATGCGAAAAAACAAATGGCAGTGGCAACCAGTGAAACGGAGCTCATCTATAAATTATGGCTGCGGCCTGCGTTTAGATAAACATACTATGTGTATTAATCATACTAAACTGCACACAAACAGAACATAGTAAGCAGTACATTAGCTCAAATATTTCCACTACATCAAAATATAGTAACTGGGCCAAATTTCCAGTCATGCATCAGAGGTAACTCTGTGATCCCACAATGCAACAGTCATTTTATAGATTCTTGTTTGTTTTGTTTTTAACTACTACTATAAATGAAGTTCAACTATGCAAGTAGTGCATGGGCATGATAACCTTAGAATGGACTACACTGTGAATTTCATGTCTAATCCATAACACTGATCCAGTTAGCATGGCTGCCCACTGCTCTGGGTACATGTATATGCTCATTGCTCACGTGTGTGTGCTCATTGCTTCAGATGGGTTAAATGCAGAGAGGAATTTCGTGTGTGATGAATAAAGTTGTGCTTTCTTTTCTTTCTTTCAGTTAACACAGGGGTGCCAAACATACAGTCCGCGCAAAGATTCAAAATGGCCTGCATGTCAACCAGAGTCTACATTCTTCGCATCAACCACGAAATGCAATTAGTCATCCATCCACCAGGTGACAACAACCTATTTCAAGTAAACAGCTTGTCGTTCATGACTAAAAGATCGTGAGCTAGCTTCTTGCTGTCAAGTGTCAAAGAAAAGGAAAGTTGATCAAGAGTCAAAGCTTTCAGAAAAAGTGGAAAAAAGCCTACTTGTTTTGGGAAGTTTAGTTTGCTCACAGCTCTGTTCACTGAACCTCACACTTTTTATTGCCACAGTTTTTGAATGGTGAGGAAAGGCAAGTTCTGATACTGAATGCACTTATTTTCATTAAATGTTAATTCTACTGTATGCTACATGTTAAAACATCAAACAAAACACACTGGAATATACTTAAATATACTGGGAATGAATGAAATGTATGGAAGTTGAATTTTAAAAATATTCCTGTTGAAACCAAAGTTTTTAATGCCACACAAGTTTATAGCTTATTGACATCTTGAATGTAAACTACTGACTGCACTCATTTTCATGTTTCGATGTTAAAAAGACGGAACTGCATTGAAATGGAATCAAATGAAATGAATGGGAAATTAGCCTCCAGCTGCTTTACTGATTCCCAAGTGTTCAAAACTTCTAGAATAAACTAGAATTTTGCCATGCAGATTTCATGGAAGCCCTTTTTAAATGGATGCTCAATGATTAGTTGGCGATCGATAGATAGATCGATAGAGAGACCGACAACATACTATGTGTATTCGCAGTGTAGTCCATTCATCTGTACATTCAGAATGCACATATAACATAGTCTGGTAAACAAATATCAAATATTACGATGGCAATTTAAATTAAAACAAACAAAAAAACCCTTGAATAAAATATACTAACTATGCTATATATATATATATATATATATATATGTATATATATATATATATATACACACACACACACACACTGGAGATCAAAATTAGAGAACAACTTATAAAAACTTGAATAATTTTGAAATAATACCATCTTCACTGCTCAACAGTTTAAGGACATTTTGTTGTGTCTATACCATGCTACAACAACACTTTTTCACAAATGGATAACGCATTTCAACAAAAAACCTGCATTTTGCAAAAAATGCACTGATCAAAATTAGAGAACACTTTCAGGTGCCTCCCACTTAATGGTGCTAATCTAGCACATGGTGCTAATTTCCTTGATTATCAGTCAACCCCTATTTAAGTGGCATTCTAACTGCCAGTTTCATTGACTTTGCAAGATGGTGGGTCGTTCTAAAGTGACTGAAAGCCTCCGGCAGCAGGTTGTCCAGATGAAAACCAAAGGGATGACCCTATCAGCCATAGCAAGACAAGTTGATCGTTCCAAATCTGTGATTTCAAGAATATTGAATCTTTACAAAACTACAAACTCATTCAAGTCGCCCAAGAAGGCTGGTCGTCCACGGAAGACAAATGCAAGAGAGGACAGGTCACTGCGAAGGATGTCAATGGGTAATCGTTTCCATACTGCAGGTGGAATTGCTCGCCAGTTCAGTGCTGAACATGGTAAGGATCTGTCTCGCCATACAGTGGCTCGCCGTTTAAGAGCATTTGGACTGAAGGCCCACACTGCAGTGACCAAACCTCTCATTAGCAAAAAAAATCAAAAAGCTAGACTGAGCTTTGCTGAGGAGCATGTTGTGTGGACAGAGGAGAACTGGTCCAGGGTTCACTTCAGTGATGAAAGCAAATTTAATTTATTTGGGTCTGATGGGAAGCATTATGTTCGGCGACACATTGGAGAAAGACTAAACCCAAAGTGTGTAAAGAAGTCAGTGAAAGGTGGAGGAGGAAGTGTCATGGTTTGGGGCATGTTTTCTGCTGCGGGAGTTGGGCCTCTTGTACAGCTACATGGCCGAGTGAATGCAAATGTGTATCAGAACCTTCAACAGCACATGGTTCCTTACTTGCGTTCATCGCCCAATCAGCCTGCAGTCTTTATGCAGGACAATGCTCCATGTCACACAGCAAAACGGGTAAAGAATTTCCTTGAAGGTGAAAACATTGAATTAATGGCATGGCCTGCCCAGAGTCCTGATCTCAACCCAATAGAGAACCTCTGGAAAATCCTTGGTGACAAAGTTATGGTCAAGAAACCCTCTACAATCACCGAACTGTGGAGGAGGCTGGAAGAAGAATGGACCAAAATCACACCAGAGCAGTGTGAGAGACTAGTGCTATCCTGTGGCCGCAGATGTGCTGAAGTCATTCACAGCAGAGGCCTGTACACTTCTTACTAATTGCTGACTGTTGTAACCTTCAGATTTTTGTTCCAGATTGTTGTTCTCTAATTTTGATCAGTGTGTTCTCTAATTTTGATCAGTGTGTTCTCTAATTTTGATCAGTGCGTTTTCTGAAAAATATTTTTTTTTGTGAAATGCCTTTAGTCATTTTGTGAAAAAAATGTTGTTGAACCATGATATGGACACAATAAAATGTCATTTAACTGTTGAGCAGTGAAGATGGTATTATTTCAAAATTATTCAAGTTTTTATAAGTTGTTCTCTAATTTTGATCTCCAGTGTGTGTGTGTGTGTATATATATATATATATATATATATATATATATATATATATATATATATATATATATATATTTTATATATATAAAAAATATATTGCACAATAAAGGATTTATAGCAGTATGTAGGATATTCCACATATTCCGGATAGTGAGATTCTTGTCCAGATACATACAGTGGATATAAAAAGTGTACATGCCCCATTAAATTTTTTTTTTTTTACATCAGAAAAACCTGAGACCATGATAAATAATTTTAAAACTTTCCCCGCCTTTAATGTGATCTATAACCTGTACAATTCAATTGACAAACAAATCTGTTGGGGGGGGGGGGGACACAAAAAAACAAAAATGTACAATAAGCTGGTTGCATAAGTGTGAACACACTTAAAATAATACTTTGTTGAATCAGAAATCAGAATTACTTTATTAATCCCCGGAGGAAAATTCAAAATTTGCAACCAAGCTCCTGAATCAAGGAAGTAAACATGTCTGAAAATAGAAGATAAAATAGTCTTTAAAAAAAGAATAAATACATTTTTAAATAAAGTTCAATAACTTGAGTAAAAGCAAAATGAAGTGATTTTATATACAATGATTCCTATATTGCACCTGAGTTCAGGATACATGGTAAGAAGTGTACCACAGTCATACAGTGGCATTGTACAGATTGACAGCAACAGGTAGGAATGATTTCCTGTCTCTCTCAGTTGTGCAGCGTGGAAGAATCAGCCGTTTACTGAATGTGCTCCTGTGGCTGATCAGCTCCTCATGTAGAGGGTGGGAAGAACAGTCTTCTCTTCTCCAATACCACGGTCAGAGAGTCCAGTTCCACGCCTACAACATGGCCGGCCTTCCTGATGATCTTATTGAGTCTGTTAGTGTCCTTCACCCTCAAGCCGCTGCCCCAGCAGACGACAGCGTACAGGATGGCGCTGGCCATAGAACTCATAGAACATCCGCAGCATCGTTCGGCAGATGTTGAAAGACCTCAGCTGTCTCAGAAAATCGAGATGGCTCTGGCCCTTTGTATACAGTGTCCACGTTTTTGGACCAGTCCAGTTTATTGTCCAAGTACACCCCCCAGGTACTTGTATTCCTCCACCACGTCCACACTGACCCCTTGGATGTTAACAGGGTTCACCGGAGCCCTGATTCTCTTCAGATCGACCACCAGTTCTTTCGTCTTCATCACGTTGAGCTGTAGGTGGTTCTTCCTGCTCCACGTGACAAAGTTGTCCACCACCATCCTGTACTCGCTCTCATCACCACCAGTAATACGTCCAACCACTGCAGTGTCATTAGAAAATTTCTAGAGGTGGCAGGTCTCCGTGCAGTAGTTGAAATCAGTGGTGTAGAGAGAGAAAAGGAAAGGAGAAAGTACAGTCCTTTGTGGAGCCCCGGTATTGCTGATCACTCTGTCTGACACACAGCCCTGCAAGCGCACATACTGTGGTCTGCCAGTCAAATAATCTACAATCCAGGACACCAGTGGGGCATCCACCTGCATCGCTGTCAACTTCTCACCCAGCAGAGCCGGCCGGATGGCGTCAAAAGCACTGGAGAAATAAAAAAAACATGACCCTCACAGTGCTGGCTAGTTTGTCCAGGTGTCCGTAGACTTTGTTGAGCAGATAGATGATTGCGTCCTCTACTCCAAGACCAGGCTGGTAGGCGAACTGAAGGGGGTCAAGAAGTGGTTGGACCATAGGCCGGATCTGCTCCAGGATGAGTCTCTCCAGGGTCTTCATAATGTATGGCGTCAATGCCACGGGCCTGTAGTCTTTGAAGTCGCTGGGACACGGCTTCTTTGGTACAGGGACGAGGCATGTCTTCCACAGCACGGGGACCCTCTGAAGACCCAAGCTCATGTTGAAGACATGCTGAAGTACTCCACTTAGCTGGAGGGCACAGGTCTTCAGGGCCCTGGGGCTAACACCATGCGGGCCTGCTGATTTTCCTGCATGGAGTCTCTTCAGCCATCTTCTCACTTGCTCCTCGCTGATGATCAGTGTGGGGGTGACGGGTGGGGGAGGGATGAAGGTGTTTCTTGGAGGGGGGGTGCTCAGCCAGGGGGTCTGTTGAGGAGGTGCAAGCGAAGTCATGAAATGAGGATGAGGTTGGGCAAGAAGAGGCAGGGGAGGGGAGAGAATGTAAAGTGTGTGGTTGTAGCCATCCCGCAGAAGAGTGGTGGTGGTTGGTTGGGGTCATGCCATCAAATCTGTTAAAGTAGATATTCAGCTCATTCACCCTTTCCACATTACCATCCACTCCTTCACTGTTGGTTGGCTTGTAACCAGTGATGGTCTTCATTCCACTCCACACCTCTCTCATGTTGTTCTGTTGCAGTTTCCACTCCAATTTCCTCCTGTACTTATCCTTGCTCTCAGTTCACACTGTACTCCTCACGCCTCCTCCTTGTTGCCAGGTCTGAAAGCACTCTTCTCATTTAAGAGGGCTTTGATGTCCTTCGTTACCCACGGCTTGTTGTTGGGGTAACAGCTGACAGTCCTAGCTGGGACAATGGTGTCCACACAGAAGTTGATGTATCCCGTGATGCACTCTGTGAGCCCATCAATGTCGTCTCCGTGGGGCTCACACAGCATCTTCCAGTCTGTCACCTCGAAGCATCCCTGCAGTGTCTCATTGGCCTCATCTGTCCATCTCCTCACTATCTTTGATGTGGTGAGCAGTCTCTTCACCAGAGGCACATGGCAGGGGGAGAGGTGAATTAGGTTGTGGTCTGACCTGCCCAGTGGGGGGGGGGGGGGGAGCTGTAAGCCTCTTTAACATTAGCATACAGCAGCTCTATTGTTCTTCCCTCTCTGGTAGGACAGTTCACAAACTGGGTGAAAGTGTTTTGTCCAATTTAACATGATTAAAAAGTCACCTGAGATAGCAATGAATACACTCGGGTGTTGAGTCTGTAGCCGGGCTATTGCAGAGTGAATTGTGTCACAAGCAGTGTGCAGGCTGGGG
Organism: Neoarius graeffei; assembly: GCF_027579695.1. Classification (NCBI taxonomy): domain Eukaryota; kingdom Metazoa; phylum Chordata; class Actinopteri; order Siluriformes; family Ariidae; genus Neoarius; species Neoarius graeffei. Next base: position 28,721,894 of record NC_083588.1, read on the forward strand.
GGGGGCATAAACAGCCACCATGATAACATTAGAAAACTCCTTGGGCAGATAATATGGACGAAGTCCGACAGCACACAGTTCAACATCCGGGCTGCAGATGCGCTCCTTCACGGTGATGTGAGCTGGGTTACACCACCGGTTGTTCACAAGAATGGCAAGCCCTCCCCCTTTGCGCTTACCACTCCTGGCGCAGTCTGTCCGCACGCACCGTGTGGAAGCCCTTGATTGTAGTGTTGTCGTCAGGAACATCCCAGTGCAGCCACGTCTCCACGAAGCACATTAAACTGCACTCCCGATACTCCGTCTGACTCTGGGCCAGTGCCGTCAGCTCATCCATTTTATTCCTGAGGGACCTCACGTTCTCCATGATGATAGAGGGGAGACACGGCTTATAAGATTTTTCAATAAGCTTCCATTGTCTCAAAGCCACCCTCTTCCTCCATAGCTTCTTATTTCCTCTGCATCCTCTGTGTGTTTTCTGCCAAATTTTCGCAGGGATCTCTTCCGGTCTTATCGCTAGAGCAGCCCACTTCAGTTCAATCAGCTGATCCCTGGTGTAAACAATGCGGGCGGTGTGGAGTTGTTGCGTGGCTGCACTGAAAAAGAGTTTTGCGACTGCGAGAAGAAAAAAACTCTTGCAACCCTCATAGTGGCTTGATTACAGTGTTCTGGTAACGGTATTAAAAAAAAAAAACCACACAAGTTGAAAAAAAAAAACCGATAAAAAGGATCAGGAGCATTTGTTGCAGGCTGCATGCGCACATTGGTGAAGCACCTTTTGATTTAATTACAGCATTCAGTCTTTTTGGGTAGGAGTATCAGCCTGCCACATCTAGACTAGGGATGTTAACCGATGACCATTTGACCAATGGTTGACCAAATCAACGTCAACCGGTTAATTTTTTTTGGTTGTCAGTTAAAAAAAAAAAAAAAATCATTTTGAAGTTGCCGATTTGAGCGGAGAACCTGGAATTCTGTGTTGTAAACGCTTGGGGCATGCCATGCGGTGTAAGGACGACAGCTGACAAATCAGAAACACCCATTCAGTCATGTCCCGCCCTCCTGCCCCAGTTGAAGACAGCTGACAAATCAGAAACACCCATTCAGTCATGTCCCGCCCCAGCTGAAGACAGCCGACAAATCAGAAACACCCATTCAGTCATGTCCCGCCCCAGCTGAAGACAGCTGACAAATCAGAAACACCCATTCAGTCATGTCCTGCCCCAGTTGAAGACAGCTGACAAATCAGAAACACCCATTCAGTCATGTCCCGCCCTCCCGCCCCAGTTGAAGACAGCTGCCACTCGGCGAAAGAAAAGTGTAGAGACAGGCTTTTTAGCTTACAAATTACTATTCTGTTTTTTTTTTTTAAATTATTATTAGAAGGCACATCAAGTTTAGTCCTGCCTTGGCCAGTGCATTCTGAAAGTATGTTTCGGTCTGTAGCCAACAATGCATGTTATTGCAGATCATATCTCTCCACACAAACTAAAGGCACAGATGCCGACTTTTTCATGGCTGAATCGTGCAGATTCGATTTTTTTTTTGGGGGGGGGGGGGGGGGGGGGGCGTTGGAGTGTCTGAATAATTTCATCAGAGTAAATTCTGTATTAAAATTACTAAATAAGCAAATGCCGTTACAGTCCATGAAACATAGGAAGTATGAGAAGAAAACAGTACATCAGAAACGCAGCTTTCTGATTTACTGTTTTCTTCTCATACTTCCTATGTTTCATGGACTGTAACGGTATTTGCTTATTTAGTAATTTTAATACAGAATTTACTCTGATGAAATTATTCAAACACTCCAACCCCCCCCCCCAAAAAAAATCTGATCTGCACGATTCAGCCGTGAAAAAGGCGGCATCTGCCAAAAGGCGCGCCGTTTGCATCCCTGTTTAAACTCATAGGTTAACCGACTTTAACCAGCTAATGAGGCTCTGTGGTCGGTCAAGATTTTTTTTTTTAAGTTTTCGCCATCCCTAATCTAGACTTGGCAATATTTGCCCACTCTTCTTTGCAAAAGCACTCCAAATCTGTCAGATTGCAAGGGCATATCTTGTGCACAGCCCTCTTCCAGTCACCCCACAGATTTTCAATTGGATTTAGGTCTGGGCTCTGACTAGGCCATTCCAAAACTTTAAATTTTCTTCTGGTGAAGCAATTCTTTTGTTGATTTCGATGTATGCTTGGGGTCATTGTCATGCTCATCTCATCTCTAGCCGCTTTATCCTGTTCTACAGGGTCAGGAGCCTATCCCAGCTGACTACGGGCGAAAGGCGGGGTACACCCTGGACAAGTCGCCAGGTCATCACAGGGCTGACACATAGACACAGACAACCATTCACACCTGCGGTCAATTTAGAGTCACCAGTTAACCTAACCTGCATGTCTTTGGACTGTGGGGGAAAACGGAGCAAACCCACGTGGACAACGTGCAAACTCTGCACAGAAAGGCCCTCGTCGGCCACGGGGCTTGAACCCGGACCTTCTTGCTGTGAGTAGGGTTGGGCGGTATCCAAATTTTGATACCTTTAAACTGTCTCTGTGTTTTCCCGGGGTATACGGTATTACCGAGAAAAAAATAATATTTTGTTTCGGCCTACTGTGTAACGTGCGCCTATGCCTCAAATGTACTATTTAAAAGCAGCATAGCGAATTGTGTGCATTGTGGTATGGATTAAGCAGCAAAGCGAATTTTGTGCATTGATGAATGGATTAAGAGATATTTCAAAGCATCACGCAACTCTTCCTTCATCTTGAAAATAGCATTCAACTGTCGTTTACACGTCTGCGTTGAAACGCCATTTGCAGCACTATTTCACCTACTCCATCAAAAAAAAGTACACGATGAGCAGGATCATACCCTTTCAAGCATGGGAAATAAAAAAAAGAAAAAGAATCAACCAACACCCAAGTCCGTTTAGACTGCGCGATAAACCATATTCTTCAGCGCAAATGAGGCGAACCTAATTCAAATGCGTGATAGCTGCACAAGGCAAAATCATATGGGCCCACGTCATGCCATGGCGGGGAAATTAATAATCAAATGGCCTTACCTTGCTTAAAACGTTGTCTTGATCACATAACTCCTTACAATTATTCCACTTAAATCCATACGGTTTAACACACCCAACAAAGATAGCAAGCGCATTGCTAATTCCCACCAGAAACCTAACAGTTTACGCTACGATGTTTTCTTCCGTTTCTTCAGTAGATGACATTTCAAACGTTTATTACCCACATCCCAAATGTCATACGTTATATTATTTTACCTTGTTGTTACTCATGTAACCTACTCAAAACACAACTCGTTGGAGAGATCTCGTGGAAGTGGAGTACCCCAGGCTATGGTGTGCCTTAGGGGACATATTAGATTTTTCGTTTGGTTTGAAACCAAAATACTGCCACACTGCCGATGTTGTATTTTTTTTTTGCCACTAACTTGTTATCTTGACTTGCCATCTTTCAACCGTGGTCTCGGTCTCTTTTTTTTTTTTTAAGATAGGACAGTATAGAGAGACAGGAAATGAGCGGGGGAGAGAGAGATGGGGTCGGGAAATAACCTCGGGTCGGGATCGAACCCAGGTCCCTGGATTTATGGTACGGTGCCTTAGCCATCTGAGCCATGACCCCCCCGGTCTCAGTCTCTTGCGAAGCTTTCTGTCAGACTCCAAATGTCACGCAGGGTTGCCATGGTAACGACATAAACAACCCTGCACGCGATGAGAACTTCTTTAGGAAATTGATAGAATTAGTGAAAATATGATCTCACAGTTATTCGGGATGATCTTCAATTTATTATTTTATATTATGACCTCATGTACTCCATATTTATTTAGATATTATATATTTTTTTTAAATGACGGTAATGAGACCGATACCGTTGGTACTTTTGGATACCTCGGGATACCTTCTTACCGTAATACCGCCCAACCCTAGCTGTGAGGCAACAGCGCTAACAACTACACCACCATGCTGCCTTAACTCTTCCTGGATTTCTAAAAATAAATCAAAGTGAAATCAAGGGTAAACAAAACATAGTAGATGCTTTTAATAAGCATTTCATCAATGCAGGAATAATCACTCAGTCTGGTCTCCTGGTAAATATTAGGGATACTGCAGTTACCACCTCAAGTTGGAAATAGCTTCTGTAAATAGCTTCAGCTTTTCCACTATTTCCACTTACCAAGTTCACAAGGCCTTGCTGAACCTGGACTGCAAAAAGTCTGCTGACACAGAGACAAACAACCATTCACACTCACGGTCAATTTAGAGCCACCAATTAGCCTAACCTGCATGTCTTTGGGGGAAACCGAAGCACCCAGAGGAAACCCACGCGGACACAGGGAGAACATGCAAACTCCGCACAGAAAGGCCCTCGCCGGCCACGGGGCTCGAACCCGGACCTTCTTGCTGTGAGGCAACAGCGCTAACCACTACACCACCGTGCTACCCCCATTGTCATGCTGAAAGATGAAAGTCCTCTTCATCTTTCTAATGGATACCTGAAAGTTTTGGGCCAAAATTGACTGGTATTTAGAACTGTTCATAATTCCCTCCACCTTGACTAAAGCCCCTGTTCCAACTGAAGAAAAAACACCCCAAAACATGATGCCACAACCATGCTTCACCATGGGTATGATGTTCTTTTGGTGATGTGCAGTGTTATTTTTGCACCAAACATACCTTTTGGAATTGTGGCCAAAAAGTTCAACCTTGGTTTCATCAGATCACAACACATTTTCCCACATGCTTTTGGGAGAGTCAATGCAATTTTTTTTGGCAAAATTTAACCGGGCCTGGATGTTTTTCTTTGTAAGAAAAGGCTTCCGTCTTGCGACCCTACCATATAGTCCAGACAAACGGAGAATATGGGAGATTGTCGTCACATGTAGTAACCAGTACTTGCCAGAAATTCCTGCAGCTCCTTCAGTGTTGCTGTAGGCCTCTTGACAGCCTCCCTGACCAGTTTTCGACTTATCTTTTCATCAATTTTGGAGGGACGTCTTTACCCAAAAAGACCGAATGCTGTGATTAAATCAAAAGGTGCTTCAACAAAGTATTAGTTTAAGGGTGTGCACACTTATGCAACCAGATTATTGTACATTTATTTGTTTCCCCCTAACAGATTTTTCAATTGAATTGTACAGGTTATAGGTCACATTAAAGGTGGGAAAAGATGTGAAATTATTTATCGTGGTCTCTTTTTTTTAACATCAGAAAAACCTCATTTTAACAGGGTGTGTATACTTTATATCCACTGTAGATGGTAGAGGATTTTTTTTTTTAACAGTTCAGGAGTCTGATGGCTTGGTGGAAGCAGCTGTTACAGAACCTGGTTGTTTTGCTCTGGATACTGCGGAACCTTTTGCCAGAGGGCAGCAGGGAGAACAGTCCATGATGCGGATGGGTGGGGTCTTTTTTTTTTTAAACTTAGTTTTTATTTCAGTTTCATTAAAAATCATATATACAGAATCATATTCGTCATAACTGCTGTTTTTCAATACACATGGTAACTATGATACAACAAAGGAGACAGAGACTTTCATGACAAAGAGAAATATAAAACAAAATAGAATATAACAAAAGATAAAGGAAACAGAATTAAAAAAAAAAAAAAAGTCAGATTAATAATATAGATCAGATTCATACTGTATGGGTTCCTCACTAAAGCAGTATACCCATGGCAGGGCTCCACCTTCTAGTGAATATATCTTTTTGAAGTCTCAGGGAATATGTTATTTGTTCCATTTGATATACTTCCTTTATTTTTTCCGTCCACATATTCTATGTTGGAGGGTCAGGCTTCAACCACCTTACTGTAAATGCATTTAATTGCTGTTGCTAGCAGTATCTGTAAAAGATATTTTTTGGCTCTTCCTTTGATGCCTCTTGGTAATAGACCTAGTAGAGCCACCATTGGGTCCATTGTAATATTTCCACCAAATACTTTATTAAGTGTTTCAAACACTTCCTCCCAGAATGTTTCCAGTTTCGGGCATAACCAAAGTATGTTGATCTGATTGCCAATGTGTGGGCCACAGTTTCTCCAGCATTTATTTGAGCGTGTAGTGCTAAATTTAGCCATAATTTCAGGTGTCTGAAAGAACCTCATGATTACTTTCCATTTAAATTCCCTCCATACATTCAAATTAGTTACCATATGTACTTCAGTACATATTTCTTCCCACATCATGTGATATGTTGGAGTTAATTTCAATTTCCCATCTCTCTTTAATCTGTGCAGTATTATTCAAATTCATGCCCAAGAATATTTGGTAGCAATAGCTTATTAATTTCTTATCCCACTTTCTTTGTATTTTCATCAATAATTCTTCAATAAGCGTTAGTTTAGCAACTTTGACCCAGTCTGTGTGTTTTAATAAGAAATCCCTTAACTATAAGTACCTGAAGAAATCTGTGGTAGCTTAAATTCCTCCAATAGCTGTGCAAATGATTTAAAGTTGCCAGCATCGTGGAATTGATGCGAGTCCATACTTCGACCATTTTCTGAAACCTATATCTGATTTAGAGGGCACAAAATCATTTATATATCCAATATTTGTAAGTGCTGAAATTGTTTTAGACAGGCCAAATGTAGATTTTATTGTCTTCCATATTTTTAACGTGATTTTGGTCTACTCCCCCATATTTATTTTACTCGAATGGACATCTAGGAATGGCAAGGCCTGTAAAGGTCTTTCACAAACTCTTTTCAATATCGAGCCAGCATGTACATGATAGGTCCTGAATCCATATTATTAATGGTTTTAGTTGCGCAGCCCAAAAGTAATCTCAGATTAGGTAGTTTGAGCCCTCCCTTTGCTTTAGATAACTAACATTTTTAGTCTGATTCTTGGTCACCTTCTCTGCCAGATAAATATTGAGATTAGTTTGTCCAATTTGTCAAATGTAGTTTTGGGGATGTCAATAGGCAACATTTGAAACAGATATAGTAATTTAGGCACCACATTCATACGGACACTCTCGATGCGGCCCAGTAGAGATGGGGGCAATATTGACCATCGGTCCAAGTCCTTACTAATGTTTTGGATTAAACTTTTGTAATTGAAATCGTACAGTTTTTCTAATGAAAGTGGTATATGAATGCCCAGATATTTAATGCCATCTACTGGCCATTTAAACCCACTCTGCAATTTAGTTGTATCTGAGATGTTGCCACCTATATCCATGGCCATTGTTTTGTCCACGTTTAACTTGTAGCCCGAGAAGTATCCATACGTGGAAATTATGTCCTTTAAGTATGGCATTGTCGTTATAGGTTTTCTAAGATACAGCAGTACGTCATCTGCATACATTGAAATTTTATGCTGTTCTCCATTTATCATAACCCCCTTTATATTATCGTCATCCCTAATCAGCTGTGCTAGTGGTTCGATACTGATATCAAATAACAAAGGAGATAGTGAGTAACCTTGTCTACACCCACGTTCTAGGGTGAAGCGGTCTGAGAGAAACCCATTCACCTTAACTGCGGATTGTGGATCCAAATATAAGGTTTGTATCCATTTGATGAAGTTTGGGCCAAATTGGAATCATTTCAGTGTTTGAAATAGGTATTGCCAGGATACTCGATCAAATGCTTTCATGGCATCTAAGGATAGTATCATTGACTCCCCTTCTTTAACTTTTGGGTGCGTCATTAAATTTAACAACCTTCTAATGTTATGAACCGTCTGATCAGGATGGATAATTTCTGTAGTAATTTTATTGACCCATCTCGCCAGAATAGCTGTTAAAATTTGTAAATCTGTATTCAATAACGAGATCGGCCTGTATGATTAGCATTTGGTGGAACCTTTGCCATCTTTATGTATTACCACTACAGTAGCCTCTCTCCAAGAGGGGACCATAGTTCCAGATTGTAATGCATGATGGTAAGCATGTAGTAATAAAGGTGGTATAATCTCTATAAAAACTTTATAAAATTCGTTAATATACCCGTCTGGGACGGGGCTTTTATTGTTTTTCAGTGTGGAGATTATCTGATGCATCTCCAGGTCCGTGATTGGTTCATCCAATTCTCTTGCCATAGATTCAGGTAGCTCTTTTAATTTGATGTCTTTTAAAAATTGTGCCAATTCCTCATCATTTGTGCAAGTATCTGTATTTTTGTACAGGGTCTTAAATTCTGCAAAGGACTGATATATTTCATCCAGTTTTGAGAGAGTTGAATTGTTATCCTTTAATTTCTGTATTATATTAGATGATTGTTTTTTTTTTTAAGTCTTAATGCTAGTAACCTGCTCGCCCCATTACCATTTTCGTAGTATTTTTTGTTAATAAACCTTAAATTGCCCTCTATTTTTTCATTAATTAAGCTGTTTAGGTCCCTGCGTGCCTCTTTAAGATTATTCAATAAGCTTGAGGTTGGGTTTCTTTTGTGTTGCTGCTCAAGCTGCCTTATTTTGTCTTCTAGCTCTCGCTGTTTTTCTTCCCCTTTTCTTTTTCTGGCGATTGTAAAGGAAATGATTCGGCCTCTAATATATATGTCTTTGCACAGTCCATAGAGTAATGGGTGATATTTCAGGCGAGGTATTAGTATCAAGATAATTTTTTAGTTCAGTTTTTATAAATGCAATGAATTCTCTATCATTAAGGAGTGACGCATTTAATCGCCATTGTTTAATTGATGGCCCGTTACCAATGTTCCATGACAATACAAGAGGAGCGTGATCGGATAATGTAATTGGAGGATCTTTATGTTAACTACTCTATAAGATTCTGCCTTAGGAGTGAAAAAGAGGTCTATTCTGGAGTATGAGGAATGCCTATGCGAAAAAAAGGTCAAGTCTCTGCCTTCAGGGTGTTTGCATCTCCAAATGTCCACCAGACCAGATTCTGTTGATAAATGCCTAAGCATATTGCTCATCCTAGAAGTGTTAGATACAGGTTGTCTATCTAGATGTTGGGACATGACGCAGTTAAAATCTCCTAACAGTAAAACACCAGAGCTATGCTGTAATATTATGGAGAACATTGTACAAATAAAGCTAGGCTCATCCTCGTTTGGAGCATATATATTCATAAGACAAACTTCTACTACATCAATCAATCCATTCACCATTATAAATCCCCCTGCAGAGTCTTTATGAATTTTGGTTGATGTGAAATTGACCCATCTATGTATCAAAATAGATGCACCTATTTTCCTACCAGAAGAGTGTGATGAGTAAAATACCTTATCTGCCCAGGACGACTTTAGTTTCTCATGTTCTGTATCTGAGAGGTGAGTTTCTTGCAAGAATGCAATCTGGCAGCTATTTCTTTTTAACTGATTAATAATTTTCCCTCTCTTGATTGGGCTATGGAGACTTTTAACATTATAACTTATCACCTTAAGAGACCCCAAAACTCAAAGCAGGGTCAGATGTGATGGAAAAGAAAGAGTAAAATAATGTAAAAAAAGTTGGGGAAAATAAAGTCAAACAAATAGTAAGGTGGGTATACATAAAGACTGGACACTACATGTAAAATACCTGAGAATTACGAGGAAAATGGCAGCATGTGCTTTGTAACATTTCAACTTTAAGGATTCTTATCCTGAAAGAGTATGGGGATAAAAAAAATTCCACTTTTGCTCTTACTAGATCCCTGAGGAACAAGGGGATAGTCACAAACAGAACTGAATATAGAACTACAATAGCCAAGAACTCTGCTGACATGTGTCCGGTTGGTCCTGTGGGGCACAGTTTCAGGCTGCATCTCGAACATGAAGCTGTGCAAACAGTCCTTAAAGAACAGAGTTCGCTTTGGTTTGGGCTGAAGCCAAACAATATTCCTGAGTCAGTAGATATGCACCTCGAGCTGCCCCAGAACCTCAGATCAATATATAAAATAAAGACACCTTAAACTCAATAACTTAAGTTTCAAATGTAACTGTATGTTGTAGTAACTTAATTTTGCCAAAACGGCAGGCAATCGTGTACTTTTAAGTAGGCTGTGTTGATAATATCGGGCTCTCACTTATTCATTACACCATATGCAAAGGACATACCCCCATTTTAATCAGCTCGCTTTCTCACAATAGATCGCATATCCTATCACATTGCCATAAAGGTCGTAGGTCACAGCAGATCAGAGTTTTTTTTTTTTTTCTTATATTCAGACCTGATGCCTGTTAAGGATACTGTCACTCAGTGCTCCGGTCCATCAGCTGGAAGGATGAGTTTCTTTATATATTCCATTGCCTTAGTAGCATTCACGAACTCCCACTTGTCATTGTCGTTGGACATGCGGAGCCTGGCCGGATACAGCAGACCATAGCGGACCCCAGGTTTCCCTTGAAGCATCTTTCTGGCAGCTGTAAACACCGCCCTGGCTCTGGCGACGTTAGCAGTGTAGTCCAGGAATATAGCAATCAGGTTTCCGTTGTAGTTGAGTTGGCCTCCCCAGTCTCTGGCTTTCCTCAGGATGTCCATGGCATCTCCCTCGTTGTGTAGCTTTGCAATAATTACATGGGGCTTGTCTCCGGGTCTTCTTTGTGTCAGGCTGCAGTGTGAGCGTTGGATTAATACCTCTCCGTCCAGGTGTAACACTTCTTTGAGGAGTTTGGAGACCGCGGTGGGAGAGCTTGACCCCAGCTCTTCAGCTACACCCGTGATCCAAATGTTTTCTCTCCTCATTCTGCCCTCCATGTCCTCACACTTTTCTTTTAAAACTTTGACTTGCTTCTTGAGGTCCGTTACCGTAGTTTGCACCAATACAACTTCATCCGACCCACGCTGACAGTCCGGCCTCGACAGCCTTCACATTAGCTTTCATATGCTCAACCTCTGTGCGGATAGCGGTTGTGTTGTTAGCTATCTCAGTTTTCATGTCTTATTTCCTTCTTCAGCGATTCAAAATCCTCCGCCAGCACGCTCTTCAATTCTTCTCGAATAACTGACGATATATTTCTTCTTAATGAGGAGAGGATGTCAGCTTTGATTGTTGCGGTGTCCATGCTTGTACTTACTTCAGGTACAGGTGGGGTCAGGTCGGATTTGTCTGGACTTTTAGCCGAGGAGGTTTTAGGCCTTATGTTAGACTGACCTTCGTATTTTCGGAGGTTTGCTGCCATCATCATCGGTTCTGCAACCCTCTAACCTCGCCGAGTGGTGTTAATTACACAGTTACCACATTTAGTTTATATTTTCGAGCATAGATGTCATACATGTTAATAGTCGAGATTCTGCAGGAACTCACAAAAGTGCGTCTTACTCCATTGTGGCTCACTAGCGCCCCCAGGGTGGAGTCTTTTATAATGTTCTGAGCCCTGGTCAGACAACTTTTGACTGCAATATCTTGGATGCTGTAATACCAGGCAGAGACATCCTGATGATCTTTTCCACTGTCTTCACCACTCTTTGGCTTTGCAGTCCCCAAACCAGACAGACATGCAGCTGGTCAGTACACTCTCTATGGTGCTCCTATAGAAAGTGATGAGGATTGGAGGGGGGGGCATGTTGTTCTCATCCAGTGCAGAAAGTGCAGGTACTTCTGTGCTCTCGTCGCAAGAGAGGCGATGTTGAGGGACCAAGTCAGACTGTCTGATCTGCACCTCCTGGAACTTGGTGCTGCTGGCAAACTCCACTGAAGTGTCATTTATGAGAAGTGGTGTGTGACTGTACCCATTTCTCCTAAAGTCCACAATGATTTTTGTTTTTTCAACATCCAGGTTGCTTTCATTGCACCAGCTGTCTCACCTCCTCCCTGTAGGCCTGTTCATGGTCATCCTGAATGAGGCCCACCACTGTCGTGTCATCTACATACTTCACAATGTGATTTGTACTAAACCTGGCACAGCAGTTGTGGGTCATCAGGGTGAACAGTAATGGACTCAGCCCTGAGGGGAGCCGGTACTCCCAGAGATGGTGCTGGAGATGATATGGGCTTTAACCAGTCTCTCGAAGCACTTCATTATGGGTGTGAGTGCAACTGAGCGGTAATCATTTAAACATGTAATTGTGGGGCTTTTTTGGCACTGGGATTACAGTAGCCACCTCGAAGCATAATGGAACTACAGCCTGACTCAGCAAGGTGTTAAAGACGTCTGTGAGGACTGGAGCCAATTGATCTGCACATTCCTTGAGCACCCATCCTAGAATGTTATCGGGACCCGCTGCCTTCTGGACGTTGACTCCTCTCAGGATCGTGCATACATCAGCTGGGTCAAGACTGAGTGCCTGCTCATCTAAATTAGGTACAGTTTTTCTTGCAGGAATGTTATTTTGTGCCTCAAATAGGCCGGTCAAAATGCATTTTGTTGGACAATATATTGTCTCAGAAATCACTGCGATAAACGATATTGTTGATGTCTTTTCAAGACAATTTTATGCTACTAGTAAAATAATGATCATGCAAATACACCCTTTCAAAGAACAGTAAACTTTAAGTCAGCTTAATCAATTCAACAGTGGAATGTAAAAAAATATATAAACAAATAAATAACCAAAAGAAATAAAACAAACAAAACCACTCAACAAAAACAATAAATAAAATACAATCTATGGCTCTTGAAAATTGCACTTAAGTAAATATTAACTTGGCACAGGGTAATAGTCACTTTTCTTCACAAGCAACATTCTGCCAATCCAGTTTCTCAAAGATTAGTACCCAGATAAACAAAGTGCAAAAGTAACAACGTATTGCCAGCTGTCATTTGGATAAAAGTAACAATTAGAATGAAATATGTAGCCAAGGACATAGGTTTGGTATTAACATTGGTGGGGACATAAACCAAATGCCAACCCCCAGTGGCACCAACTTCAGGTCAACATTAGAGGGTCACAATGTTTTGCTCTGTTGTGTTCCACCAAAAGAGTATCCATCATCTCTCCAAAGTCCAGACTTTTAAAATTTGAAGTTCAGAACTGTAGTAATTCATTAATAATAATAATAATAATAATAATAATAATAATAATTATAATAATACCCAAAGCTCATGACCATAGGTGAGAGTCGGAACGTAGATCGACCGGTAAATTGAGAGCTTCGCCTTTTGGCTCAGCTCCTTCTTCACCACAACGGACCGGTAAAGCGACCGCATCACTGCGGAGGCTGCACCGATCCGCCTGTCGATCTCACGCTCCATCCTTCCCTCACTCGTGAACAAGATCCCGAGATACTTAAACTCCTCCACTTGAGGCAGAACTTCTCCACCAACCTGGAGAGGGCAAGCCACCCTTTTCCGGTCGAGAACCATGGCCTCGGACTTGGAGGTGCTGATTCTCATCCCAGCCGCTTCACACTCGACTGCAAACCGCCCCAGTGCATGCTGAAGGTCCTGGTTTGAAGAAGCCAACAGGACAACATCATCCGCAAAAAGCAGAGATGAAATCCTGTGGTTCCCAAACAGGATTCCTTCTGGCCCCTGGCTGCGCCTAGAAATTCTGTCCATAAAAATTATGAACAGAACCGGTGACAAAGGGCAGCCCTGCCGGAGTCCAACATGCACTGGGAACAGGTCTGACTTACTGCCGGCAATGCGAACCAGACTCCTGCTCCGTTCGTACAGGGACCGGACAGCCCTTAGCAAAGAGCCCCGAACCCCATACTCCCGAAGCACCCCCCACAGAATACTACGGGGGACACGGTCGAATGCCTTCTCCAGATCCACAAAGCACATGTGGACTGGTTGGGCAAACTCCCATGAACCCTCGAGCACCCTATGAAGGGTATAGAGCTGGTCCAGTGTTCCGCGACCAGGACGAAAACCGCATTGTTCCTCCTGGATCCGAGGTTCGACTATTGGTCGAATTCTCCTCTCCAGTACCCTGGAGTAAACCTTCCCTGGGAGGCTGAGAAGTGTGATTCCCCTATAATTGGGGCACACTCTCCGGTCCCCTTTCTTAAAAAGAGGGACCACCACCCCAGTCTGCCACTCCAGAGGCACTGTCCCTGACCGCCACGCGATGTTGCAGAGGCGTGTCAACCAAGACAGCCCCACAACATCCAGAGACTTGAGATACTCAGGGCGGATCTCATCCACCCCCGGTGCCTTGCCACCGAGGAGCTTGCAAACCACCTCAGTGACTTCGGCTTGGGTAATGGACGAGTCCACCTCTGAGTCATCAGCCTCAGTCTCCTCAATGGAAGACATGACGGTGGGATTGAGGAGATCCTCAAAGTATTCCTTCCACCGCCCGACAATGTCCCCAGTCGAGGTCAACAGCTCCCCACCCGCACTGTAAACAGTGTTGGCAGAGTACTGCTTCCCCCTCCTGAGGCGCCGGACGGTTTGCCAGAATTTCTTCGAGGCCGACCGATAGTCCTTCTCCATGGCCTCCCCGAACTCCTCCCAGTTCCGAGTTTTTGCCTCCGCAACTGCCCGAGCTGCAGCACGCCTGGCCTGCCGATACCCGTCAGCTGCCTCGGGAGTCCTGGAGGTTAACATGGCCCGATAGGACTCCTTCTTCAGCTTGACGGCATGAGCTTTGGGTAATGACCGAAAGGACAAGATCGCGGATACAAGCGGCCGAAATGAGTTTCCTTCGCAGGGTGGCTGGGCGCTCCCTTAGAGATAGGGTGAGAAGCACAGTCACTCGGGAGGAGCTCGGAGTAGAGCCGCTGCTGCTCCACATCGAGAGGAATCAGCTGAGGTGGCTCGGGCATCTTTTTCGGATGCCTCCTGGACGCCTCCCTGGGGAGGTGTTCCAGGCATGTCCCCCCGGGAGGAGGCCCCGGGGAAGACCCAGGACACGCTGGAGGGACTATGTCTCTCGGCTGGCCTGGGAACGCCTCGGTGTTCTTCCCGAGGAGCTGGCCGAGGTGTCTGGGGAAAGGGAAGTTTGGGCTTCCCTGCTTAGACTGCTGCCTCCGCGACCCGGTCCCGGATAAAGCGGAAGAAGACGAGACGAGACGAGATTATAATAATATGCAATTCATTTGATTAATTGCAAATCTTGCATGTGATTAACTCGTTCTACCAATACGCAAACGTGTTTTACAAGCGAATACCACATTGACTGTCGGGAGGGAGCATGTTCCTTTCCCTCATAAATGGAAGTAAAACACATACGGAACCTTAAACACTGCATTACATTAGGCTGACAGGGAGAGTAGGCTATCTTTTGTGTGATCTTTAACTAGTTTAAGCTGATATGTGATTGACCTAACGGTAAAACAGGACGAGATCTCTAGAACTTTGACATGTTGAAAGGTTACAATTTCACTTGGCAACAGAATGTATCTGAATTCTGATTGGTTGTTATATTATTGCCCTTTTCTTGTCTTCCTGAGCCCAGAGCAGAGAGGGGAGGGAGAGGAGGGATTGACAGGGTTCTACAGAGAAAAGTTTTTAGCCTACCGCTAAAAATCAGTTCAGCATATGTACAGTGGTGCTTGAAAGTTTGTGAACCCTTTAGAATTTTCTATATTTCTGCATAAATATGACCTAAAACATCATTAGATTTTCACACAAGTCCTAAAAGTAGATAAAGAGAACCCAGTTAAACAAATGAGACAAAAATATTATACTTGGTCATTTATTTATTGAGGAAAATGATCCAATATTACATATCTGTGAGTGGCAAAAGTATGTGAAACTCTAGGATTAGCACTTAATTTGAAGGTGAAATTAGAGTCAGGTGTTTTCAATCAATGGGATGACAATCAGGTGTGAGTGGGCACCCTGTTTTATTTAAAGAACAGGGATCTATCAAAGTCTGATCTTCACAACACATGTTTGTGGAAGTGTATCATGGCACGAACAAAGGAGATTTCTGAGGACCTCAGAAAAAGCGTTGTTGATGCTCATCAGGCTGGAAAAGGTTACAAAACCATCTCTAAAGAGTTTGGACTCCACCAATCCACAGTCAGACAGATTGTGTACAAATGGAGGAAATTCAAGACCATTGTTACCCTCCCCAGGAGTGGTCGACCAACAAAGATCACTCCAAGAGCAAGGCGTATAATCGTCGGGGAGGCCACAAAGGACCCCAGGGTAACTTCTAAGCAACTGAAGGCCTCTCTCACATTGGCTAATGTTAATGTTCATGAGTCCACCATCAGGAGAACACTGAACAACAATGGTGTGCATGGCAGGGTTGCAAGGAGAAAGCTACTGCTCTCCAAAAAGAACATTGCTGCTCATCTGCAGTTTGCTAAAGATCACATGGACAATCCAGAAGGCTATTAGAAAAATGTTTTGTGGACGGATGAGACCAAAATAGAACTTTTTGGTTTAAATGAGAAGCTTTATGTTTGGAGAAAGGAAAACACTACATTCCAGCATAAGAACCTTATCCCATCTGTGAAACATGGTGGTGGTAGTATCGTGGTTTGGGCCTGTTTTGCTGCATCTGGGCCAGGACGGCTTGCCATCATTGATGGAACAATGAATTCTGAATTATACCAGCGAATTCTAAAGGAAAATGTCAGGACATCTGTCCATGAAGTGAATCTCAAGAGAAGGTGGGTCATGCAGCAAGACAACGACCCTAAGCACACAAGTCGTTCTAGCAAAGAATGGTTAAAAAAAAGAATAAAGTTCATATTTTGGAATGGCCAAATCAAAGTCCTGACCTTAATCCAATCGAAATGTTGTGGAAGGACCTGAAGCGAGCAGTTCATGTGAGGAAACCCACCAACATCCCAGAGTTGAAGCTGTTCTGTATGGAGGAATGGGCTAAAATTCCTCCATGCCGGTGTGCAGGACTGATCAACAGTTACCGGAAGCGTTTAGTTGCAGTTATTGCTGTACAAGGGGGTCACACCAGATACTGAAAGCAAAGGTTCACATACTTTTGCCACTTACAGATATGTAATATTGGATCATTTTCCTCAATAAATAAATGACCAAGTATAATATTTTTGTCTCATTTGTTTAACTGGGTTCTCTTTATCTACTTTTAGGGCTTGTGTGAAAATCCGATGATGTTTTAGGTCGTATTTATGCAGAAATATAGAAAATTCTAAAGGGTTCACAAACTTTCAAGCGCCACTGTATATACTTGGTATGTAACATTTTCAAAAGAGGCAGGAGTAGCCAAAAATTTCTGATCAAGAAGGCTGAGGCTGTTTTGCTTATTACTTGAAAATGTTTTCTTTGATTAAAAGGTGTCTGGGCCATGAACAATGTCCGCATCACCATCGGGTTGTTGTTTACATGTGCCATGTTACATGAGCTTGGTCAGGGCATTCTGCAGGTCTTAACTGAAGCACTTCAAATTAAGGGTTAGCGGGCTGCTAAAGTTTGCAGGCACTTCACAAGCAAGACTAGGTGCAATATTAGCCAACATTAGCACAATTTGATATGATTTAATAACGTCTTTGTAACCTTAATGAACACCAGTTGTTGTCGGTATCAAGTCAGATTGTTATTTACATGCCACACAAACTTAGAAAACAATCATTCATATGTTGTCGTTTTTACACACTGAATACGAACTGTTGTTAACGGATCCATTTTACAAGCTAATCTAACGTTACATTCCTCAAGGACAGTTTGCTAGCTAGCAGGCGGTCACTGCACTGCAACCGTACTTGCTAATTGACATGGTAGCCGAACTTGCTTGCTGTTTTTGCGACCACGCCCACAGAGAATATTCATAAGCGAATTTTGCATGGTGTTTCACCCAGTGGAAACCTACAGTAACCGTTTGTGTACCGTGCACGGAGCATGATTTTTTTTTTTTCATTCAATCAGAAATATTGGTAGGGACATGTCCATACCCAATTCTACACCTATGGTCTGTACAACAGAGCAATGTGTTGTCTTTTCCCCATTCAGTGGATACCCTGGCTGGATAACTGTTGCATGCTGGGAGGTCCCACCTCTGACAGAGAGCCGCGTGAGATGACAGAAAACAGCGTGGTGTTTTATTCAGTCAATGGGTCAAGCTAATACTCTGGCGACTTCCCTATGTACAGTAGATGTACAGCACGTGAATGCCAAAAATTGCAGTAAAAAAAATTACCAAGTTCATTTACCATACGATAAGTCGGTATATCGAATATTGCGACAGGCCTAGCCTCAAAACGTGCAAAACATTTGGCGAGTTTGTTCAGGAAGGTCCATGTTATCCTCACAGAGTGGTGGATCAGCCTTATAGTCTGTATGCCCTGCCACATGCACCTGGTGTTCACAGGGTCCTAGAAATTTAGTGATGTGGCCCTCAGTGAAAATGAGTTTGACACCCCTGAGTTAACTCAAGACCTTTAAATGTGGTCAATCTCTAGGAACTGGACCGGGTACCCAAACTATTCCTTTAAGTGCCCTGAGAATAAGGTCACACTCCCACTATCCATTAACGTCAGTTTCCACCAGCCGGCGGGTGTGATGTTGCATGATAAGCTTTCACCCTCATGATAGTTTCACATAGTATCAGAGGGTGAAAGCCTATCATGACTAACAAATGAAGCCAATTTTTACAGCTGGATGCCCTTCCCAACATCAACCTAGAATTCACAGCATCTAAGGAACTGGGTTCTGATGGTTGCTACCACAATGAAGTTGAAACAAAAAACAAACCAAAAAAAAACCAGGAGACAAAGACCAGTAGATGGTGACAGTCGTAGATGAAAAAAGATGGAACACAGCAACTGAAGACTGGTTTTAAGGTGCCAGTAATCTGCCTTTCGCCCCTTCTCCTATTAGTTTTAAATGATTCTGCCATGTGAAAGCCAGGAGCTGGACTTGGTTGTTAGAGGCAATATTTTGCGCCAAGCCACTGGGGCATTTTATAGGCTGATAGGACAAGACCTCAACAACCACCCCGATGATGACAACCCTTAGAACCAAAGTTCTATATATTTAATAAATACCTAAGTGGAGAGAGAGAGAGAGAGAGAGAGAGAGAGAGAGAGAAAGAAAATCCACCCAGATGAGCGTAAAAAGCAAGAAAATAATACCTGTGGTTTTGGGAAGGTGAGGTGGGGGTCAAAGGGTGAAGTAGAGCTGAATGTGTAGGGTCACGGGATTGATGCAATGAGGAGGATGGAGCCTCAGTGCTGTGGCTGCTGTTGTTCGGACTCTGGCTGGGACTGGCCTGCAGTTATTGACATAAATAAAAACTTGGTGGAGGAACAAAATAAATAAATAAATAAATAAATAAATAAAAATAGTAACCATAGCCAAACAAATGTGACGAAGATAAAGGGATGGACAAGAAATCATGGACAAGAAATCAAGAGCAAAACACAAACAAAAATGTGGAGAGAAAAATATGGAAAGAGGGTGATGGCAGAGAAGAATTACAAATGGTTAGAAAGAAAGAATCTGAACACAAAGGAAGACAACAAAATTCTAAAATGGACAGTAGTGCCAACCTTCAACAACAGTATCAACACAAGAGAAGACACTTAGAGGTTTATTGCTTCACAGTTACATAACCAAACAGAGGAGCTTGGTCACAAATATCTGCTGGAAAGAATTGAAGGGGCAGGCAGCAGGCACAAGACAAATAAATATACAGTATACAGATGAGCAATGATGTGATCTAAATAGTACGAGTCCCATTCCTGTTGATAATGTTGTTCACATATAATACAGGGTGCCTGAAGAGTCAGGAAACAATGAGAAAAATCTACATATACTTAATTTTGTATTTATTAATTATTTATAGGTTTACCCTTACACTCCATGCATTTTCTCAGCTGCTGAATGATGTTTTGTGTACTTTGCTCAACATATTGCCACCGGCTCCTGACTCTTCAAAGCACTGAATCGCTTTTATAACATGATTATGTAGTTACTAATGCTGCCTTTTCTAATTAATAAATAAATAAATAAATAAATAAATAAATTGTGGCGCCCCTCCTGGGCTGCCTTCGTGTTTTCTGTCAATCTTCCCTCATATTAGGTTCAGCGCGCTTGGGGGGGCGGAGTTTCCTAATTATGACTGAGGTGCAACACCGGCGCGCAGGTGTGCCCTGGTGTTTTAAGGAGCGGTTCCTGCAACTACAAGAGACTTCATTTTGTTTTTTGATCATCCAACGCGCATGCAGCATATCTCACTTCGCAATATAATTGACCATTCCCCACTTAACTTGTTTTGAACTTGCAATTCTGTTAAAATAAATAGTTCTTACGAATGTATTTGGTTCTCCTCGCCTCCCTTTATTGTCGTGGTTTCCCCTAGGCCATGACAATCTGGGGGCTCGTCTAACAATTTTTCGTGGTGCGTTCCAACCTTTTGTTTGTGCACGGCACCACCAGCTATTTTTCTTTGGCACGTGAGGATTTTGATATTGGCTTGTGCGACTGTCTTTTTGTTTTGCAAACATAAGCGGTGGTCCTCCTCTTTTGGTGGGGGGCGAGTGGGGCATTTCTGTGAACTTGTTACGACTTCATTAGAGGCCGTCTCCGTTAGGTATAGTAGTGTGTCTTCGGACGCGCTGTTTGTTGTTTTTGAACGGAGAAAGCGGGTAGTAGCACTGGCTCGGGAGCACGTCCATGGCTGTGGGTTCCTTCAGTTTAAGGGTTCCTCATAGCCGCTGGTTTCAGGTGCTGGCTTCTGGTGCTCCACCAGTAACTGAAGAGACCTAGGGTCTACTTAGTTAAAATAACCTTTGAGTTAGATGGAGATGTGCTCTCTAGTTTTTAGTTCGCAAACAAATTGTGGGTGTATTTGGTCACTATGACTGTCATTGATGATTTTGTAAAAACTCCCACGGAGGAGTTATTTAATTCATTTACTAAGGATCAATTGTGTTTACTTGCCAAGCACTACGAAATTATTTTATCTAGCCCTGATAAACGTTCGAAGGAGTTTATGCAGCTCGTCATTAAAAAGGCCTTTATCGATAAAGATGTGCTCTCCGTAGAACTAGAAGAGAAAAAAAAAAAAATCAGAAACTGCGACCGCTCTTCCTTCAGTTGGTTTGACGTATGAGCAGCAACGGAACTTGCTACTGCTCCAAATAGACAAGAGCAAGATTGACCAGCAAACTGAAATAGAAAAGATGTAGTTTCGAGCTCGAGATTGAACGCTCACGACAAGACTTTGAACGTGAAAAATTAGAAATTGAGCGCAAGCGCTTACAATTGCTCGAAGAAGGCAAAATGCTCCCTATCGGTTCTGCTGCCATCACTCCAGGAAGTTTTGATGTGTTAAGATGTGCACGTCTTCTGCCTAAATTTGACGAGTCAAAGGTCGAAACTTTCTTTAAAATATTTGAGCGCGTGGCCGAGGTTCAGGATTGGCCTGAGCAGGCGCGCACGCTAGGGTTATGACTGTGAAAGTGTTTTCAAAATTTCTACTTTCCTGATGTTGCATTTGGTGAACTTTTACTCATATTACTTTTTTGAAGTTATTTTTATTGGGTCATGCAAAAACCTCCCGCACCCAACATCACCTCACTTTTGATAAATACATGTATATTAAATAAATAAATCATGATTATAAAATAAATTCATTGAAGGTGATGTTGGGTGCGGGAGGTTTTTGCATGACCCAATAAAAATAACTTCAAAAAAGTAATATATGAGTAAAAGTTCACCAAATGCAACATCAGGAAAGTAGAAATTTTGAAAACACTTTCACAGTCATAACCCTAGCACACGCTTTTGCTGCAGTGTGTACTGACTGGCAGGGCGCAGGAGGCTTTCTGTGCCCTCAGTGCACCCGAAAGCAAGTTATACGCGTCAGTGAAATCGGCGGTGATGAAAGCTCATGAGTTAGTGCCCGAGGCTTATTGCCAGAAATTTTGTAACGTGCGCAAACGCTCAGACCAAACCTATAGTGAATTTGCCCAGAATTTATGCATACAGTTTACTTGCTGGTGCTCCGCCACTGAGGTAGGCTCGCAGGAAGATCTTACTAATTTGGTTCTAATTGAGCAATTTAAAAAATGGTCTGCCCGACCAGATCGCAATTTAGATTAGTGAACGCGATCCCGCAACCCTTCCGGAGGCAGCTAGTCTAGCCGATGATTATGCTTTAGTGCACAAAGCTAAATTCACCGGCTTGTTACTCCCCAGAGCTGACCGTGGGCTGTGCGGGGTTTTGCCCTTCCGCGTTAATAGACCTGAAACATTGGCGAGCAAACCTGAGATTCGTACACCGATTAGGTCGGACCCTAATCGTGTGTGTAATTATTGTTTGGGCAAAGACCATTGGAAATCTGAATGCCCAGTTTTGAAGGGTAAAGGAAAAAACATCTCGGCTGCTAAACTCTCTATTTTAGCTTCCCCTCTCCCTGACTCACAAAGCAGTGAGAACCGGCTCAGCATCCAATCTAGCTTTTCTCCCTTTATCTTCGACGGGACCGCGGCGCTGAGTTCTGACGGGGAAAGAGTGCCAATTAAAATATTGCAGGATACGGGGGTCAGTGGAATCGTTTATTTTGCAATCTGTTTTGCCGTTCTCCGGGTTGACTGATACGGGCCAAAAAGTTTCTGTGTGTCGTATCAATCTTGATGTGCTCGTGGTACCTTTACACAAGGTGCACCTCACATCAGCTTTGGTTACCAGAGAGGTCGTGTTGGGCGTCCAACCAGCGTTTCCCGTCCCCGGTGTCTCTGTAATTTTGGGCAATGGGTTAGCTGGGGCGAAAATTTGCGTCAATGGCGTATTTCCCGTCATAAGGGCTGACAAATGTGGGCAGTTAGAGCAGTCGCTTCCGGGGAGTGCTGAATCTAACCAAGCCTGTCCGTCAGGTGTGGTGACGCGAGCTGCCAAACGTAACGTGGGTAACCCAAGTGACTGGGATGGTAATTTCTTTGACCCGTTACAGTGGTTGCCACATCCCATCCTGTTCAAGCAGTGGGCCAAAAGCCGTCATTCTTCTCGTAAACCCCTTTTTGACGAGGCTTACTGGGACAATAATAACCCGACGCAAGGTTATGTGGTTAAAGACGGTATCCTGATGCATAAACACCCGTTGCATAATGATTCCATCAGTAAACATACATGGCAGATTGTGGTGCCATTGTCCTTGCGTCAGGTAATAATGAAAACGGCCCACGATGATGCTGGCCATATAGGCATTAAGAAAACGTATGATCGGCTTGTCCGTCATTGTTACTGGCCTCGAATTAAAAGGGGGGTGGCTAATCACGTCCGTACCTGTCGTGTTTGTCAGTTAACAGGAAAACCCAACCAAACACCGAAGCCTGTTCCTCTCCGCCCGATCATAGTCACGCCTAGACCCTTTGAGCATTTGGTGATTGTGTGGGTCCCCTACCACGTTCGAAAACCGGGAGCAGCTATCTGCTGACAATGATCTGTCAAACCACCCGTTACCCTGCTGCGTACCCACTTTGCTCGATAACAGCCAAGGCTGTAGTCAGAGCGCTGCCTCAGTTAATTTCAATATTCGGCTTGCCAAAAATAATACAGTCCGATTGCGGAACGAACTTTACTTCCAATATGTTCACCCAGATTTTGCGCCTCTTAAAGATCAAACATCATAAAGTGTCTGCGTACCACCCGCAAAGCCAGGGTGTCCTGGAACGCTTTCATCAGACGCTTAAAATCAATGTTAAGGGCATATTGCGTTGAGCTGGGGTGGGACTGGGAAGACGGCCTTCCCTGGCTGATGTTGGCAGCCAGGGAGGTCACACAGGAGAGTAGGGATTTAGTCCCAATGCTTTAGTATTTGGTCACGATGTCCGCGGCCAACTCTCCGCTTTGATTGATGACGCTCCGGTAGGGCAACCTCCACAATTACTGGCTGATTATGTCCAGGGGTTTAGGCGGCGCTTATATGAAGCCGGTAGGATGGCACGGGTTAAACTGCAGGGTGTACAAACTAAAATGAAGTGAGCATATGATCAAAAAACAGTGCGTCGCAATTTCAATTCAGGAAATCAAGTAATGGTCCTTTTACCAGTCTTGCATTCACCTTTTCAGGCTAAATTTGCCAGTCCTTACGAAGTTGTCGGTAAGGAGAGCAATGACAATTATGTGATTGCTACGCCAGATCGGAAAAAGAAATCACAGCTTTGCCATGTAAATTTGCTTAAGCCTTATTTTGTGCGCAAGCATGAATTGGGCGAAAGCAAACCCATGGTTATGTCTGTAACAAACTCCCTCCCTGGCTCGTTGGTGGTAACAACGGGTAGGGGGAGTGAGTGTTGTTCTAGCGGTGGCGAGTCACCTGTCTCTCTTCCAGCGATGGCAGCGCAGGACACAGCAGGTGCCTTCCCCGGCGTGTTTGGTCAACCTTCCCCGGCGGTGGCAATGCTGGAGGAGGTGGACGCCAATGAACCTGATGACGCGATTTTGTTAGGGAGACTTAAAAATTCCGAGTCATTAGCTAACCTTCCCCTACTCCTAAGGCATCTAAACCCAGAGCAGATCTTTGAATTGACAGTGCTAATAAAAGATTTTCCCACACTGTCCTCCGATACACCTACCCAGACTTCGGTCATTAGTCATGACATTGATGTAGGTGATGCTCTTCCCGTGCGTCAGTGCTTTTACCGAGTTTTGGGGGAAAGACAGAAAATTCTGGAGTGGGAAGTTCAATATTTGCTCAGGCATGGCTTGGCAGAACCGTCCTTTTCTAGTTGGGCATCGCCATGCCTGTTGGTGAATAAATCTGACGGCTCTTATCGATGTTGTACTGACTATAGGAAGCTCAACAAAGTTACTAAAGCCGATTCCTTCCCAATGCCGCAAGTCGACGATTGCGTGGATCAGGTTGGTTCAGCCAAATTCGTCAGTAAATTTGACCTATTAAAAGGGTACTGGCAAATCCCACTGACCAACCATGCGAGTGAAGTCTCCGCCTTTATTACACCAAGTGGCCTGTATGCTTATAAAGTTATGAGCTTCAGACTGTGTAACGCAGCTGCTACTTTTCAATGTCTTATGAACCAGGTCATCGCGCATCTGGAAGGATGTGCGGTGTACCTGGATGATGTGGTTCTTTATAGCGATACATGGGTGAGCCATCTCGATCGTATTCAACAGCTCTTCACCCGTTTTGCCGAAGCAAACCTCACCATCAACTTGGCGAAATGTGTCTTCGCCAGGGCGATGGTGACCTATTTAAGGAAAATTGTTGGACAAGGTTTGGTACGTCCGGTTCGCGCAAAGATCATTGCGATTGACGAATACCCTCCACCCGTCAATAAAAAAAAGAACTGTTACGGTTCTTAGACATGATTGGATATTACAGGGGATTCTGTCGTAATTTCTCGTCAGTGGTCGTGCCGCTTACTGATTTGCTCAAGCAGAGCAAGTCTTTTCTCTGGACATCTGCGTGTCAAACCGCGTTCGAGGAAATTAAAAACGTCCTTACATCCACCCAGCTCCTTGCTGCGCCACAAACGAGCAGACCATTTAAATTACAGGTCGAAGCAAGTAATGTGGGGGCCGGAGCCGTCCTGTTACAGGATAATAATCAGGGTGTTGAACAGCCCGTTTGTTACTTCTCTCGAAAATTCAACGTGTACCAATTAAATTATTCGACAATTGAGAAAGAAGCACTTGCTTTGATTTGGGCGTTGCAAAATTTCGAGGTGTATGTTGGGGTAGTCAAGTTCCCATCATTGTATATTGTGATCACAACCCACTGACTTTCCTCCACTCCTTCCAAAACCCCAAAGACTTGTGCACTGGAGCATCTTTCTCCAGCCGTACATCCTAGATATAAAATACATTAGTGGTAGGGAGAATGTGGTAGCGGACGCGCTATCGCGCGATCCCTCCTCTTAATTCCATCAATTTTGGTATGTTTCCCTGTCACCTGCTTGTTTTTGTGTCCTCCTTTCCAGGGCCCGGAATGTGGAAAGGCACTTTAAATACAGCGGGTAATTTTGCATTCCTAGCGAATATTCGCAAGGGGTAATGGCGGGTGAATGCTTCGTATAATTTTTGATACAAATATTGAATTTTAAATATTGTCTGTTGCTTATTTGGCTGTATAGTCACTGGTGACGGTTGGGTGTTAAAATTGGTAATTCACTTTTGGTGTGAAAATACCATTTTGGAATGGGTGTTTTATTTAAATAATGATTTAAATGAAAGGACAGCTACTTCTTGGCTGTATTGACTTTCTGCTTTATGTATCAAATGTGAAACCAAGAGGGTTTCTCTTATGGGGGGAGGTGTGACGCCCCTCCTGGGCTGCCTTCATGTTTTCTGTCAATCTTCCCTTATATTAGGTTCAGCGCGCTTGAGGGCGGAGTTTCCTAATTATGACTGAGGTGCAACACCGGCACGCAGGTGTGCCCTGGTGTTCTAAGGAGCGGCTCCTGCAACTAAAAGAGACTTCATCTTGTTTTTTGATCATCCAACACGCATGCAGCACATCTCACTTCGCAATATAATTGACCATTCCCCACTTAACTTGTTTTGAACTTGCAATTCTGTTACAATAAATAGTTCTTACGAACGTATTTGGTTCTCCTCGCCTCCCTTTATTGTCGTGGTTTCCCCTAGGCCATGACAATATATGAAAAGTATTTCATCCTCAAAGAAAGAAAAAAATTGCTTCAAGAGTAAAGGTTTGGAAATTCAGTATTTCCCCCCCCCCAAATGTTTGCTTTTAATACTCATAGCTGAGAATACATACTGGTATATACACACACCAGTCAAAAGTTTGGGCACACCCAATTGAATGGTTCTCTTTGTTTTGTATCATTTTCTACATTGTAGAATGCATGAAGGCATCAAAACTGAAAACACAAATATGTAGTAAGCAAACAAAAAATGGTAAACAAAGCAAAACGTTTCATATTTTAGATTCTTCAAAGTAGCTACCTTTTGTTTTGATGAAAGCTTTGCACACACTTGGCATTCTCTCAATCAGCTTCATGAGGTCATCGCCTGTAATGGTTTTCTAACAGTCTTGAAGCAATTCCCCACATATGCCGAGTACTTGGCTGCTTTTTGTTCACTTTGCAGTCCAACTCATCCCAAACCATCTCAACTGGGTTTAGGTTGGGTGATTGTGGAGCCCAGGTAATCTGATGGAGCACTCCTTCACTCTCCTTCTTGGTAAAATAGCCCTTACATAACCTGGACGTGTGATTTGGGTCACTGTCCTATTGAAAAGCCAATTATGTTTCCACTAAATGTAAATCAAATGGGATAGCACATCACTGCAGAATGCTGGAGTAGTGATGCTGGTTCAGTGTGCCTTCTATTTTAAATAAATTGCTTTGCTGGTGACACTGTTGGCATCTCCACATTCCCACTCCACGCTTCATAGTGGAAACCACACATGCAGATATCATCCTTTCCCCTTTTCTGCGTCTCACAAAAAAACAGCATTTGGAACCAAAAATCTCAAATTTGGGATCAGATGAAAGTACAGATTTCCTCTCATCTGATGTCCATTCCTTGTGCTTCTTGGCCCAAGCAATTCTCTTCTCCTTATTGGCCTCCATCAGTAGTGGTTTCTTTGCAGCAATTAGACGTGAAGGCCCAATTCATGCAGTCTCCTCCGAACAGTTGATGTGTCTGCACTACTTAAACTCTGAAGTATTCATGTAGGCTCTAATCTGAGGTGCTATTAGAGATTTCTGAGGCTGGTAACACTAATGAACGTATCCTCTGCAACAGAGGCAAGTCTTGGTCTTCCTTTCCTGGGATGGCCCTCATGAGAGCCAGTTTCATGGTTTTTGCAACCGCACTTGAAGATGCATTCAAAGTTTTTGCAAATTTCTGGACTAACTGACCTTCATGTCTTAAAGTAATGATGGATGTTGTTTCTGTTTACTTAGTTGAGCAGTTCTTGACATAACATTGATTACTACAGCTGTGGAATAGGGCTATTTAATGTATTACTATTTGATTTCAAACACATTAAGGCGGCAAAAAATTGCACTAATTAAATTTTGATGAGGTACACCTGTTAATGGAAAAGCATTCCAGGTGACTACCTCATGAAGCTGGTTAAACTCCATCATTACTTTAAGACATGGTCAGTCAATCCAGAAATTTGCAAAAACTTTGAAAAACACTTGAAGAAGTGCAGTTGCAAAAACCATGAAACTGGCTCTCATGAGGACTGTCCCAGGAAAGGAATTGAAAAGCATTCCAGGTGACTACCTCATGAAGCTGGTTAAGAGAATGCCAATAATGTGCAAAGTATCAAGGTAAACAGTGGCTACTTTGAAGAATCTAAAATATGAAATATTTCAACTTTTTTTGTTTACCACATAATTCCATATTTTCCAGATGTTATTTCATAGTTTTGATGTCTTCAGTTTTGTTCTACAATGTAGAAAATAGTCAAAATACAGAAAACCTATGAATAAGTAGGGGTGTCCAGACTTTTGACTGCTACTGTACATCTTTAACTGCTTGCTGTATTACGTACATGCTCAGAAAAGAGGAAAATATCCAAATGAAAGAAAGTGTGTTGACCAATTAAAAAAAAAAAAAACTTGGACGCCATTGAGGATTACACATTAATTATAATGATTAATATGCAAGTCATTTGGATGGAATTTCCTTTAAATGAAAAGACTTGAGAATTATATCAATGAATGTGGAAAACAGGATCGTCTGAGGAGCAAATAGAGGCAGCATAATTCATGCTAATTTCTTAAATGTTATCATCTCGCAAGTTTCTACTGTCAGGTTTTTGGCCATAAAACATTTCTTTCTGTATTCAGATCACGTCGCACAGCCTGGACCAAACCCATAACTACTCTAAAAATCTAGCTATGGGAGAGAAGCGAGACAAACTCACCTTCTTGGCAGACAGTGCCAGTCTCTTGGCAGGAGGGGGCGACATGGTGCTGGTTTGTTCGGATGTAATGTTGTTGAGGGCGGGAGGTTTCAGCTTGGCCAACTTCTGATCCTCAGCAGCAAGACGCTCAGTGCTTTTAGCCGGAGAGGACGTTCTGTTTACGATGCTCTTGGCAGGAGTAGCCACATCTCCCACGGGTGCACTCCTGGTGCCA